>NC_050518.1:2897289-2905066 GCF_002922805.2 Oryzias melastigma
TGGGAATTAGGAACATAGAAAAATGACTTTTGAAAATGTAAATATTGGATCTTTCCATCTTCATTTAGTTCAGTGTTTGCTATAGTCTCAGTACTGCAGCCACAGCCCACATAGACGGAAACTGGTGGAGAGGGGGGACATCTACTCCACCCTGCTGGTATCTCTTTATCAAGTCAGCAGCATTTCTGCCCAGCTCCCTGCTGTGCAGTCAGAGCACTTATAAGTAGCTGCCTGTACTAATTTGCAATAGAGGTGAACCAGAGATGGTATCTTTTGTAGTTTGCTTTTCTAAAGCAATTGGTTGTTCAGACCCACTCCAAGGAAAATAGTCTTTTTTGTCTTTTAAACATGTTCTTGTAGCATTTTTCTCATAAGAGACGACCTACTGTATATAAAATAATTTACCATTAAAACTGCATTTCTGAGTATTTCTTGACTCAAATTGCGTTAGTTCTAAAAACTGGATGCTTGAAAATGCTCTGATTAATGATTAAGTTACTGAAATGGGTGTACCAAAGTCTCCTCTCCACCGTCGTCCTGCCCTCTCACTCTTAGGTTTGCGACGTTATCAGTGTTCAGCACTCATGCTGTAGCGAATTGCAGTTCAGCCTAAAACTGTACACCTGGATTGATCCAATATTGCTCATCAGTATTTTAGCGCAGCTAATGTTAGCTAGCGGCTGCTAGCTTGTGTGTGAGCAGGTGAGGAAGGCAGGTTACTCTGTGTCAACTACTGTGGCTATGCATAAAATATGTCTTTAAAACCAATGTTTTTTGTTTTATTTTGTTTTATTTTTAATTAAAAGATCACTGAGAATGATTTTACTCTATAAAAAATATAGTTGTGGTGGGACTTAAATTTAATGATCAAGTGCAGGCTGCAACCAGAAAGAAAAGTACTGACTTAATTAAATCTGATTTCAAAACCATTTTTGGAACCATAAGTGGACAAGGTCCTCCGATCATCTTTTGATCTATTGTAAAAGTACTTCGGTGGTCTTTTATTATGATTATGACGTATTTAACCAAAACTAAAAAATAAGTATCATTGTCCAAGACAAAGTTTCTGTAGAGCAGCAGTTGTTTATCAGAAGTTTACCTCCCAGAGTGAGCCTTCCCCCATTTCCCATCATCCCTTTATTTACACGTTCTCTCACCAGCTGTCAGCCCCTCACACCCCCAACCTAACACTATTGGTGCAACAAAAATAATTTATTTAAAGTTATTCAGCTGTATAGTTTTGAGTCAGATTCCAACAACAAATCTGTTTGTCTACAAGTGGATGCATCAGAATGGGACAGATAAATAAATTTGATAAAACTTATATGTTTTATCAAATGACATTTTTTTCATGTGCTTCTGATTCACAATGATTTGAATAAAGAAATACTCAGAAATGCAATTTAAAAAAACCTTTATGTATATATTCCATTATGAGAAGCAATCTACAAGAGCATGTTAAAACACCAAAAACACCGTTTTTATTTGAGTGATAAGATATCCTGACAGGAGCCAGTTTACACTTGGCACAAAGGCAGGTGGTGGAGCCTCTTGAAAATGACCTTTTCCAAATCTATGCTCTTTGTGGTGCACCGTAGATCTGGATGAAGCCACTCTTCAGTGCAGTTCTCCATTAACAGACCTTTCTCCCACAGAAACCTAAAGGCTCCCATGCAAACCTCAGCAGCACAAACAGAAGCTGTATTAAGAAGGTCACACATTATTCCATTTGGAAATGCAGAAATTTGTTGTTTTGTCACTTTAATGTTAAAGTCACCCTGAATTCAGATCTGTTTGCCAAATCCAGCTGGGAAAGAACATTTCTCTCCAGGACACATGGACGCTCTACAAGTACCGAAGCCGACAGCCTCTGTCATCATAGTGGACATCCTGTCCACATCCGGGAGATACCAAGGCTTTTTCAGGTAAGTCTGTAGCGCCACTCACACACAGACCAACGGACTCGACCTTACAAAGTTTGTAGGGCATCCGAAGTATAAGTAAGACAATAAGAAAAAATAGATCTGGAACCAGAACCAGGATACAAACTGGCAGGATTTGGAGTTGCTTGACTGACTCTTGTGACAGTTCTAATAAAATGTTACTACCATGCATACATTTATCCTGTGCTAACAAGTTTCTTACACGTGTAAAAAAACATAAGCATTTGTTCTTTCATGCTTAAACAAGATTTTATTTGCTTTTAGTAGATAATATCTCTTAAGAATGTGCTCAAGCTTTGCAACCGATACTATAAAGCAAACTAGCATTTCCTGAGGTAGTAATTTACTTTTAAAAGGCGTGTGGAAGTAGGTGAGAATGTCATGAGTATGTATTCATATTCTCATACCTCACATGTTTCCTGTCACAAAAATCTTTTTTTTTTTTTTAAGGCATTCCTTGTTGTGAAGTAAACCTGGCGTTCAGAGTTACTGCCGTCATCATGAGGGCTTGTTTTTCTCCCAGTCCTTTACCTGAGCTCCAAACATCACATGCCAAGCATGACTTCCCAACAGGAAGCAGCCGCTTATGTTGGCACAGGATCTGCTAAATCCATGCTGCAAAAAAAGACAAAAGCAGTTATTTTGAAGTGTAATTTTCAACATATAAAATCTGAATAAAAGCAAAATTAGAGTCGTATTTTAACTGAGCAGTTATACTTAACATAAACACAAAGATGTGATAAGTAACTCCAGGATTCCAGTGAATATTTTCACAAGGAAGTGTAATACTATGAGGCATTCAAGGATGATAAAGTAGTTAGGCTATATAGTGTTGTTTGATAATGTTGTTGGCTTGGCTTTGTTCTATCACTGGTACATTCTTTTGAAGCACTGGCCCATGTTCTTGAGCCTTAATCAGGCCCAAAGCCAAATCTGTCCTCTGTTACTGTCCGCTGAAAAAGGATCTACTTTCTGCAACCATGTTTCACAAAAGAAAACAAGCATCTATAAGTACACATAAAAGGAAGTAATTGCACCTTAGGCGGCCTCTTCTGTGGCTTTTTTAAGTATTTCCTGAAGCCATGTCACTGATTTTCTGATTTTTAAACAGATTTTATTGACTTGCTTCATTGCAACCATGTGTTGTCTCACTGATTAATCTCCATTTACAAACCATTTTTACCTTCTGTAATTTAAACCACTTAGAAGTACAAATGAAGGCTTTCTCCTGCATTTTCACTCTGTTTTTGTGCCATTTCCTCTATTACCGATAGCAGCAGTGGAAGGTCGGTTACTTGCCCAAGGACACTTTGACTCACAGTGAGATTAATCTAACCATAGATCTTCTATTTTAAAGATGACCACTTCACTTGACCCATATAGGCTAGAACTTTGTGGCTTTTATAGTTCTGTTCATGCAATGTCAAGGCAAATTTGAATTTCCTATTTATACATTTTAAACTGATCATTATTCTCTCTCGAAAACAAAACACTAATTATAATTGAAAGTGTAGTTTTATGTCAGGTTTATAACATTATAGAAATGTAATGTTATTTTAAGAAGAGACAATTCTGATCCTTCAACTACGGTGGCCCTGGAGTCCAAATCACATCAACAAATCACTTGAGGCAAAAACCTTTTAAAGATCAAAACGACAATTTAAAAAATCCTAAACAAACAATTACAAGCATTTATTTCAAAAAAGTAAAACACAAAAAAATAAAACATAATTCCAAAAAATAAAGCAAATAAGAGGAAATGTTTTGGAAAAGAGTGCTTTCCAGGAATTAAAGCAAAATGTTAAAAATATTAAAACAAAATATGAAACCAGAAAGTTTTTTGGCATGACAATGTCTTGCCACAGAATATTTTTCTTTTTAGCAGCAAAAGTTTGGTTGATTCATTAATAATTTCTTTACCCCAGTTCAAACCATCAGGGAAAAAAACATCCTTCTGCTGTCCCTTCTTCCAAACTCAAACCTCGTTATTCAATCAGTGACATCCCATAATACCAAACTATTCCAGGTTATTTTCATTTCTAGTGTTTTTTTTCTTCATTTTTTTTACATTTTAACTTTGATTTCTGGAAATTACTTTTGTATTCCAAAAACGTTTTTTTCTTATGCTTTGGTATATGAATTTTTGTTTTTAATTTTGTGATCTTTAACGCGAGAGAATTTCATTTTTTATTTATTTATTTATTTTTTTAAATTTGTTTTGCACTTTAGGGCCACCATAGTTTTCTGATGGTTGGAACTTGTCACAAATGTTCCATCAATTTCAAACCTGGTGAAGCGTTCCTCTGAGCGCCTGTATTTCTTTGACTTTCTGGATGAAGAGTGTTGTGGTCCAGAGCCTCTTAACCATGCTGCTTCTATTTACTGCAATCCTTTTGTTTACACGTACAGAGTTCCAAACCTACAAAATAAATCTGATAAATTGACTAGTATTTAAGATTTTCTACTCCTGGAGAAACATCTGTGCTTGGTAATCTGATTTTTCATTATCCGATTCTGACTAAGATGTTAGATTAGCTGTTTACTTGGCTACTTGAAAACGTAGATACCTGAGGAACTCAGATTAAAACCAGATTGTTGTTGGTTGAGTTTAGATTGAAATTACAGCTCAGATCTTCAATTGACCCTAAACATGTGGTTTACACGACTATAACTCTTCACCTTTGACTTATGTGATCAGCAGTGTCAACTAATAATTCCTCCAGAGACAATGATGGAGCAGCACTCTTTAAACCCGCAGATCTAGTGGCTTCCGCTGTGCAAAACCAGCTTGATTTCTATCCATCCAACCATTACCTAAAGCCGCCGGTTCCTGGTCAGGGTCACGGGAGAGCTTGGTTTCAATTTGAGAAATGTGCAGACAGTGCAAGCTGATGTTGTTTTATGTTAGGATTCTAGGAATTTTAGGACGTGTTTGTTTTGCACGAAGGCCTCCGGAGGGGAGTGCCTGTTTTAGAGAGGCCTCTGTCCTGATGGGATCCATTCAACACGCAGTGACAGAATATTCCAATTGGATTTTATAATATATTTAGCCTGATCTTTCAGTGTCCCTCTACAAATCTAAGGGCAGGATAGGTGAAAACAATAAGAAACAATCTGTTATTTTTGGGGGGTTTCAGCTGCCCTGGATTTCTCCAAAAACATGATCCTCTCTCTCTTTTTTTCATATTTTTCTTCATCCAGGATGACCTTCTCAGCATCTTCTTTCCACAGATTGCTTCTTCCATTTATCATACCTGCCACTGTCAATGGAAGAGAAGCAGTGAAGAGATTTACTGCTTACATGCACAAACATGGTTGTACAGCAGATCCATACCCGTCCATGTCTGTACCTGCCGGGGCAGATGGTTTTCAGTGAGGAGCACGTGTGCTGTGAGGTCACTGTTCTCTTCAAAACACATGGAAACACATTAAAACAAACAACAAAAAATACCCAGAATATGACAACAAAACTGATATTTTTCTCACTTCCATCATGTCGAACTTTAAAGTGGAAGAATAAGTTTAAAAATGTGTCAAATTTCAGCTCAAAAGTATAAATCTGGTTTGTTCTTCTGTAATTCTACTTTTAAAGGGCCTCTCATGCTATTCTTAGCCTTTCAGAGTAAACTGTACCCACATATATGATGATATATTATCTTTGGCACACATAATAATACATTTTTTAAAATGAAATATGAGTTATTTTTAGGGCTAGTTATCCTACCCGGAAGTAAGACGCCTTAATTTCTGAGGCACCATCTTTCCCTGTTTGTGGGTGGGAAGAATGAACAACAAAATTCCTTGGAGCCTAAAAGACATTTTTTCCCACTTAGAAGATATTGTCTCATGCAAAAAGTGGTCATTGTTGTCTCTGTAGATAAGGTACAAGAGGAACCGCTTCTTCTTTGAGTTGGTGGTGAAATGGAAAAGGAATTAACATTATATTAAACTTAAAAGCTCAAAAAACTTGATTTAGCATGATCTTCAGGTCCTTCAAAGATGTTTTTGGTGAACACTTCATCAACTCGTCAGTATATTTGGGCAATGGCAGCTAAACTTTAGATCACTGAACCTCTGGCTCAGAGCCACACTGATCTTAGAGCTGTGTTGATGACTTTTGAGCATCGTTTCAAGAAGTCTTTCTGTCTGATGTGGGGTTGATCTTTCACAGGATGTCACATGACTGTGTGCAGTTCCAGCTCCTCAGGCAGAGGTCTTTTATCACTCAGGAAAATAGCACAGGAACGGAATGAGTGCAGCCTGGACCCCGAGGCCCCTGAACAACCTGCTGTAACATACCTTCAGTGTCAATACTTATTCTCAGTCGGTTCTTAAAATGCACCTGGACAGAGCACCCATTTTGTTCCGGTAGTCCAGCTGTTTCATGTATACTTTCCCGTACAACAGATGGTGTTCCACAGGGTGCTGTACTCTGAGGGAGGGGTGAGGAACACAAAGTGCAGGTACAGTCCATTGGATGGTTTGTTTTCATTTTTTACTTGGTTGTGGAACAGCTGTGGAGCAGAGGTAGATCAGAAAATTGTAGGTTCAGGTTCTGCTCCAAGTGAAGGTTCATTGAGCTTGATGCTGAACTCTTAAATGTTTCCAATGACCTGGTTTGTGCTGGTGCCGCCATCACTTCATTCATCCATTAGAGGTTAAGAAGCTCAGTCACCCAGGGAGAGCTTGGAGTAGAGCTGCCGTTCCTCCACATCGAGAGGAGCCAGTTTAGGTGGCTTGGGTATCTAGTTCAGAACACCTCCTTGTGGAGATGTTCCAGGAATGTCCCATGGGCAAATGTCCCACTGGGCACAGGCCCCAAGGTAGACCCAGTTCATGCTGGAGAGACTGTCTCTCAGTCGGCCTGGGAACGCCTTGGGGTCCTCGCAGAGGAGATGAAGGAAATGGCCAGGGAGTGGGAACTCTGGACATCGTTGCCTAGACTGCTGGCCCTTTGACCCGGTCCCGGATGAGTGGAAGAAAATATATGGATGGATTGATGGCCAATATGGACTTCAATGTTTAAGTTTAAAACATTTTGCAACTATCCAAGAGGTATTTAGAATTTAGAATTCTATAGAACTGAAAAAAGCCTCTTGGATAATATGGAAAACATTTTCAAGTTAAAAAATGAAGTTCAGATCGCCTTAAACCTTCATCTGCCATGGAGTTATCCTTGATGAATTAGTCTTTGCAGATTTGCTATCATCGTGTCACTAAAACGTTAAAAAAAAAGTTCTTCTCCCTACCCCTCCAATTGCAAGAGGCTTTAAAGGGATCGGGCAGTCTGAAGAAGGTCTATTAAGGGCCTCATTTTTGAGGGATGCAGAGCCCTCTGTGTGCTGTGAAGGAGAAAAACATGTCTTTATTAAGTTTACATTTAAATGTAAGTAATTACTTTTTTTGGCATGACCTTTTTAAAGTTATAAAACAGTTGTTATGTAGTTTTGAGCGGTGGCAGCTTCGCGCTAACGTAGGTGACCAGCGACTATTGATGATGTCATCGAGTGGGAGTGAACTTGAAGACACTGGGAATGTCCAAATTCTTTCACTACTTAGATATAGTGTGTTCTGCATTTTCTAGCGCTGTCCGAATCTGAATTTCAAAAATGAAGCCCCCTAGAAATTTCTCAAAAAGACTGTGAAAAACCAGTGTGCATCAATGCTCACTATATTGGCAAATATAGACCACAATGCATTGCATTTGAACAATTTTTGCGGGAAAAAAAATGTTATTTTTAAATAAACCATCAATGTTTTTAACATCAGAACACAGTGGAGTCATAAATAGATATTGTAAAAAATGCTCATATTGTTAGATTTTCACTTTGTGA
>NC_050518.1:2905075-2915408 GCF_002922805.2 Oryzias melastigma
AGCCTAAGACTGACATGAAACATTAGTACAAAAATACCTTTTTTATTTTAAAATATGTTTTTGAAATGTTTGACTTGGTAAAGGTGTTAGTTGATTTTAGGTTAATGTTTTGTTATTAAAACGAAATAAACTTTATTGATCTTGTGGTTGGGAAATTCAGGTGTAAAACAGCTCCGGGGATCAAATTTAGAGTAGGGAAAAAAAAATAAAATATACATCTTGTAAAAATCTAATTATCTACACTATACATGCATACATAGAAAGAATAAACTGGAGGAACGATACACTGAAAGTCACTCCCTTTCATGCTCTATGCTGAAATCAGAGGATTTATTGTGTGTTATTGGTTGTTGGACTTATTTGTACATTGAGCTCCTTGTCACGATGCTGAAAGAATGTCAATAGGAAGTTCTCCTGAGAGCTTCTGAATGTCATTGTTATTTAGACTAAAGCTTTGAAGGTAAACGCCTGTCAGACTCCATCTCCTTCAAGTCTTCGCTTAATGGTAACGGTAGGAAAAGTAATTAATAAACATAAGGAGGCCTGTGCTAAAAAGAGCTGCACTGAATGGTGATGAGATTAAATAATGGAGGAGGCAGCATTCCCATGTGAGGACAGATAAGTAAGAGGTTAAGTGAAAAGTCCTCATGGTTAATTTTCCTTATTTGATACTCGGCTTATTATCTAAAAAGCTGCAGATTTATGGGAAAGCTTCTTCTTCTTTGTCACTTTCATTTAGCAAATGTTGCTGACATTCGCTTTTTCCTCAAGTTCACCTGTCACTGCTCCAAATGACCTTCCAACACAGAAGATAAATGTGTAGCTCGTGAATGCTATCTTTCCTTCAAAATTGTCACAGACTGAAAATAAAATAAATTGACTTTGGGTGAAATTCTACTTTTTGTCCGAAAGAATCGCCTCTTGCAATAAAGTAATTTCTGGTGTATTTTTAGGTTAAGTAATTCAATAAGCAATTATTTATAAGGTATAGTAAATCATGTGACTTTGATAACATTTTTAAATATGAAACAGGATCTTTTCCTATAAAATTGTTTTTGAAATTCTTGCTTCTCCAAGGTTTCACTCCTCTCTACAACAGTGATCCTGATGGTGTTGAGGTATGCTGGAAATACTCTAAAGTGCAACATAAGGAACATCTTTTATCTTGACGGTGATGGAGATTACGCTGAGTGGTGGAGGGCTGGCATGGGTGATATGAATCAGGTCAGGGTAATGCAGGTAATCCTCAGAACCCACAGACAACTCAGCATCCTTTGCCAGGACAGATTTACTCTTGGCAACATTAACAAAATACTCAGGCGAACAGAGTAAAGGTGAGCTGGGAAGACCAGATCCTAATTCAAACACTTGTTTTATTCTTCAAAGCTTTCTTGGTAAAGAGATCTTAGTTTTCCATTAGCCCTTTTTCCATCCTAGGCACGCTTACATTTAAAGTGGGGTCATCTGGACCCCATAAGAGAGCACAAGGGTTAGAGATAAAAATATTTCATGAGCAGCGATTTCCAAGTAAGTGAAAATGAATTACATTTAGCGACTCAAGAGTTGTCTTCTCAGAGGTGCAGAAAGAATATGCTGTACATCTGGAACCTAAATACTGACCATAAGAGAGACCCTCCCAAGAGGACCTGGTTGCAGAAAAGATGGCGGCTGAAAATCATTGGTGGGGAATTAAAATTTCACAAGATTTCAGAGTTGCAGCCTCTTTTATTAGAACTTTTTAATGTGAATAAAAGGTTTAGTGTTCAGGATTAGCTTAAAAATGATCAAAAAGATGGTAAATGCTTATTGATTTCAAAAAGGATTTGTAAAACCGTTAAGACTTTGATACTGGAGCTTTAGCTCCAGACCAGTGTTTACATTTAATTGCAGTTAGCTCCAACCCTAGCTTATTCTGTTGTGGAGAAAAGCAGCTTTGTGCTGGTATACATCACTTTATATTAGTAATGTGTTGCATATCGGGGAAAAGCCACTTTAAAGTGTCGCTTACCAGATCAATTCCGCTTTTCTCTGCAGATCAGTTGATCGTGTAAGGAGTTACGGCATGTCAAAGACCACTGTATGTTTTGACAGTGACACGTCAGGTGTTAAAAGTTCACAGTTTAAAACACAAAAATATGCAACTTTTCAGGTCACTGGTTAGATTTTTAATTTTTTTTTAACCAAAAACAAGAGTATTCTTTGACTAAAATGTGCAGCGTGGGGGGTGTTAATGTTCCGGTTCTGGACTACCTTCAGGCTAATGATCTTCAGCCCCCATCTTGCCTACGAATCAGGTCCCCCTTGAGATGTTCCCCCTGAACCCTGCCCCCGGTGGTCTCTTCAGGAACTGCATTCATACTTTTAGGTGTGTTTAAAATTCAGAGCAATCAGGAGTGGGGTCTTTGGTGGTACATTTACTGTATAACAGGCTGTGAGCAGCTGTGGTGCAGGGGTAGGGCGGTTGACCTTTGGAAGATTGCAGGTTCAATTACCGTCTTGTCCTCTGTTATGTCTCAGGTTTAGGGGTAAAAATACAAAAAGGGGACAATAACAAAAACTGGACACCAATGAGAATAAAAGGAACACAGTTTATTAAATAAAAGGAAATCCTGTGTCCTGAAATGAGAGAACAAAAATCTAATAATGAGCGCATTGGTCCAAACAAAAGGACAAACCAAAAGGGAATTGGAACCTTGGCCAAACACAAAATAAATCAGAGAAACTGCTGACCCAGACATGTCGATCGTCTGAGTCAGCAGCTCAATGCTAAGGGCTGCCTAACCAAAAGAAAACAAATAAACAAAGCCCACAAACTAAGACTACCAAGGTCTAACCCACAAACTAAAATAACAAAACTCAGCAGTGTAATACTACTGAGGAAGAAAAGAACAAAACATACCAGCACACCTCAAACCCCAAATGCTCCTCAGCCTGCTGCTCTGCTCCCTGCCTGCCCTGGTGAGGCCTCCTCTGTCTTAATTACTTTGCAACTGCTAATTAAGATAATTTGCCCCACCTACCAGATGAGCAGAATGGCAGGACATGACTCCCATGAGTCCAAGCGGGCCAGATACTTAACCCTACATTGCCTCTGGTAGTTATAGGTTATCAGTGTGTGAATGTGTGCGTGCATGAGTGAATGGGACTGTGACTGTAAAGTGCCTTGGGCCTTCAAGGAAGCTGGAAAAGCACTATACAAGTACACAGCATTACCTTTTAACCCTTGTCCTATCGTATGGGGTCCAGATGACCCTAGCCTTACATTGAAGTGTTATCCCTCCCATGACAAATGTGGATGAAGGTGCCATGGACACCAGTGACAATCAAGAATCATTAATGGTTAACAGTTGAGAAAAAAAGGTTCTGCGCTCTCTTGTTGGGTCCAAATGAACCCACTTCTTCACCCTTTCCCACAATACAGATGCTGCCATGTTGGAGCCAGATGACTTCAGTAAGTAGCAATTGGTTAGTATAAGGAATAGTTTCTATGGCAACAACTCTTGCCAATTAGGAGTGGGCTTGTTGGAAGTCCACAGCACTACCACATGAAACTGACCCGGGAGAATCTGTCAATCAAAATTTTTTTGAGGCATCTTAATTTTTTTTATTGTATAACTTGAATAACCTGCACTAAAGAAAAAAAAACATCATAAAAAATAGAAATTTTAAATTAAAAAAAGTTATGGTTATTTTGACGAATAGAATGACTGAGTAATAGCTGCTTATTTCTAAGTGGAATTCTATTTGGCTTCTTGGAACCAGCAGGTACTTCCTTTTTGGAATGTGAGCAGGGTGACGGATCTCTCAGTCCAGTTCTCATGTACTGTCAATGGTTTGGTATGTCAACATCCTTAAGCACATTGGATGGTGGGCATCTACACACATGCAGGAGTTAATCACAGTGTCACAGGATTGGAATGCAAAGCTGGGCTGTAATCAGGATGTTGATCCATGGACTGATTACAACACTGCTGCTCCAACGACTTCAACCTCTACATTTACTGTGACATACAGACATCGCGCTGCGCTTAGTTGCTTATCATTTCTTTTATCTGTTTTAGCCACTTTGATCAAATGATGCGACACTTTAAAAGCATCTGAGATTAAAGGCATCTACTTGATCTTTCTTCAAACTTTTAGGTTCCGACATTCATAAGTCATCTATGTTTACTTTTGCTGCAATAGATCTAAATTTAAATATACCTCCTTAAGACAGTTTAATTCATTTTGTCTGTTTGTAGCTTCTCACCAACACTTTGATTCCCACATCAAAGCTTATCTGCAGCATGTCTGCCTGCATCGGATCGTATACCAACAGACGCGCCGTGCGTGATTTCTGTATGTCGGCATGCGGATAAAAGCCATTTTACCTCCTGTCCTCCGCGTCTGGTGTGGTTCGAGCATTTTGAGGAATGAAAAACAGTTGTTGGCATCTGCACAGGCAGGATTCATTATTACACACAGATACTGCATTCCAGTCCTCTCCACTGAAGTTGGGCACGCGGGTTATGGCCCACGTGTCCTTCATAAAAACAGATCTTCTGTCCTCCTGGTGGGACCGATGGAGGGATGTGTTTGGTCATGTCTGGAACCTCTCTGTTGTGGTGAAGCAGAGTTCACAGCATTGTTGACAGACACCGTTGGCGTGTGGAAAAGACAGTTTTGCGTCCATCTATTCTTGTGTTTAACCGTTTAACATTGGAGCTCCAGTGATTATGCACTTTGATTCAACGTAAACATGATGATTCCGGTAGATTCTGAAGGAGAAAAGCGGCATGAGCCGCTTTTCTCCTTCAGAATCTACCGGAATCATCGTGTTAATGGTTAAAAAGTTACAGTATGTCAAAGATTTTGTGTTGAAGCTGCACTTTTGATAACAGTGTTTGTGTACGACCTGAACATGAATGTAATGGAGTTTTTCCAGGTTCTGATAAACATTACATTTTACAGTCTCTGACCAAGACAGATGCTTTTTGTGGTGACCACCAGCACCTGCCGAGACCGGGAAACTGATTTCCCGCCATCACTCAGCTCCACTTTATCTTCTCTAGTTGTAGCACATCATACAACTTGTTTGTGTTGAGTGTGAATTAAGGTGTGGCTACTTTAACTTGCTTTGGGTAGATTTTTCACTGTGGCATGTTTTATTTGATTATAGAACGTTTTTCCATCCAGAATATAAACTTGTGGAAAATATTCCTAGAAATATGCATTAAAAAATGTGTTGAAACTTTATCAAATTTAACAGATTTAAACCTTCATCTGGAGCAACATCGATCTAAAACTTACAGACTTTTAGTCGACACCTTTAAAGCATTTAAATGACTCAGGAAAACAAAGACAGTCTGAGATTCTGGCTATGGAGGAAGGAAACACGTTGCACAAAAATGTGCATTAAACTCGTGGCAGCTGTTGAAGTGTCTTTTTCATATTAAGGACAGGAAAAGGGATGGAATCCTGAGCTAAATCAATAACGGTAAGTTTATAGTTTACCTCCACTGTTTTTCATTCCAGCCTCAATGGCTGGTTTTGTCCTGGTTTGCTCCTAAAATTTATTTTTTTATTTTTAAAAAAAAAAGTGGGATTTTTGGTTTGAATTTGTACCATCCATTTCTCGCGTTTGGCATTTAAACACTCCAAGAACCCAAATATTTTCTGTATTTACTAATTTATTATGGAACTGGTAAATTTGAAGTTTTGAAACATTTAAATCAAAAGTTACATTTTGACTGCCAGAATGTTGACTCATATTTTTTCTCAAAATAACTCATATGGGAACACAAATGTAAACTGACAACCAATGTAAAATAACTATTTAAATATTACTGTTCAAACAGCATGTGCGGCAGTGTAACTGTTGAGAGAGTTGTGGTACATTAGAGAACCATTTCTCTATTTCACAAACTTCCGAACTTGTTTATGGATATTTTGGAGGCTTCACCGCCCAGTGAGGTCCTCTGGTGTAAAGTTGGTGGCATCAGTAATTGAAAAAAAATCTTGTTTTTTCTACTTCTATCTATTTTTTGTTCAATTTTTATCAAATAGAAAAAAAATATGTAGAAGCCTTCAAAAAATGTCTCAATTGTTGATATAAATCATGTTCTACAGGAAGACATCTAAATTTTAATTTTAAGCTTATTTATAGGCTCCATCTTATAGATATATGTTGTTATGTTTATGTGTCAGTAAGCTTAGGGAGAAAATAAAGTTTGTCATCCTTTCCAATCAACCTCACAACCACAAAGGAGAAAATGTTAGTGGTTATATAATCTTCTGTTCAGAGAAAGTGAAGTTTTGTCACTTCACTGAGGTCCCTTCATTTGGTTCATTATTTACTCTTTTCTTCATTGCATATATCTGGAGCAGACAGCTCACTCCCATGAGAGGTTTTCTGTCTGTGCTGGGGAGTCTAAAATATATTCTCAGAGGTTCCATTTATGGGCTGTGCCAGAAATAGCTTCAAAACTTTACTGTTCATAAATTATTGGACATTATCAGCCTCACCCCGGATGCTGCTGCTGCTGCTGCAGGGGTTTGTCGTCTTCCACTATTTGAGTTTATATTTGGATATAGTGAACAATAATCCTGCCAAAAAAAAAAGTACTTCTCCTCTGGTGTCACTTTTTCAGAGGCGTTCAACTATAACAGCACTGATTTAAAGTATTTGCTTTACATGAAAAATGCCTGCAGTTCAAGTCTTTGTGCTGAAACACTAACAGTCAGTGTTTCCATGAATTGTGTACCAGAGAATGAACTCTTTCTTGAAGTGTTTCCGCCAACATCCCAGAGAAACTTTCCTACATCACAATTCTGTTCATTTTCCATCAGCTCTCTCTGCCTGCCAGCTTCTAAAGCAAGTTTATGCACACCAGCAGGACTGAAGTGACTTACATAAAATGATCCAGGGACAGAAACAAAGCATCTCTGAGTTTCATGAGGATCTTTTGCAGTGTAATATTAACAGATTTACAGAGTTATGTCTAAATCTGTTAGTTGATTTAAATTGGTTGTGTGGAATGATGCCAAACTGAGCGTAGATCTCTTAGCGGCTAAGTCACATTCACCTGTATGTGTGCTGCAGGTTTTTGGGGGTGCGTAGACAAGAGTGGCTACATCTTAAAATGAGTATATTTGTTTTTCACAGTTCCCTTGAGGCTTTTGAGGCCACCTCAATGGACATCATGAAAATGCAGCATTCCATTACCGTGCATGTGGTATGTGTATTATAAACCATCTGTAAGACTAAGGCAGGTTGCATACAATTATGACGTATGGGTGAAGCCCTTTGCCACAGTCTATTCGTTAATACATTTTCCTGTTTGTACTGGCCTCTTACTGTTACACAGTGCTGCATGCTTGGGGGGTGCAGGTGGTACATAAGTGCCTGTAGGACGCCCACAGAATTCCTACACAAACTACACTTTGATTGTCTAATTTCTAAAAGTCAGGATGTGCAGAAGGAGCGCTCACTCATCACTTGATCAGGATTAATTCTGCATTCACACTCACATGATTCGCATGTCAAATTTACCTCCATTTGGGCACACGGCAAATTCACTACTTGACTCTCGTCCAGAAATGAGTTCATAAACTTGGTGCTCCAAAAGCGTGTGGGAGGAGCTACCGCCAAAAGTAGCCTGATCACTTCATGGAGCAGTGCCTGAGTATTATCTCGTGTACAATGCATAGAAGTCACAGATTATGTGGAGAGATCAGGTTTATTTTTATTTTTTGAAGAGCTCTATAAAAGTGTCGGTAATCATGTCTCCATGAGATCATTCAGAGACTCTGTCAGTACGGTGAGGTTCACTGTCTAGTTCAGGAGCTGCATCTGAATGACGGCCGCTGTCAGCGGTACTTCCATCTCTTTGTGACCCAGTTGGATGACTTTCTGTCCCGCATTAGTCAGGAGAGAAAAAATTGAAAATACAATTAAAGAACCTTTTTATTATTGTCTTGATGTAAATAAGAAAAATATCATAAAGTTTAGAATGAGAATGATCAGCTTGGTTTGTTTTGGACTCCACCCCCTGATCACATCATTGAACATGTCACAGGCCAAAGCTGAGTTCTTGATTGGTTGATGTGACATCTCTTCTTCACCAAAGTTCAGATGTTTTTAACGCCATGCTACCTGAATCACACCAACGCTCAGATTGCACTGCAGGACCTCTGATTGCGTCTATACTTTGACATATTTTTGTAAATGGACGCCTCTGCCATACAAATCCTGTTCGGTTTGGACGTAGCATAATGGACCCTTGCAGAGTAAGCAGTATTTGGAGGGTTCAAAACATGAAAAATCTGTACTACATGTCTGCATCTCATCTACTTCACCCTGACTTACTTTTACATTATACACGAAGGCTAAACCATCACTAAAGAGTCACATGACCCAGTAAATAAACTGCATCAAAAACATCAGTCTGAAATAAAGCTGTCAATTAATACAGAAGTCACTGGAGAGATGCCTCCAAAAGCACCCATCCAAACTCCCCGTGCTGTGTACTCTTACAGTTAGGTTGTTTCCATGATTTCAGCAGGAAACTTCTCTCTAGCATGTGGGGGGGGGCGCTACTGTCCAGGAACAATTTCAATTTAAGCAGCTACGGCCCTTTTCTTTAACCTCTAATTCATGCCAAGAACAAATTCATGATCGCTCCTCATGCTCCGCCTTGAGCTGCACTAAGGGAATGTGACGAAAATATACAGGAGCACTTATCCCTAATTACCAAGGCAACAGCTTCCCAGTGTTATTAGCTGAGAGCTGGAATAAAAGAATAATCTCTTCAATTCAGCTGGAAGATAAGGGAAAATAGAAAACAAAAGTCCTAATAATAAGACAGTTTTATAGAGCAAGTTCCACTAAGCCCTCAGAAATCCGATTAGGCTCCATCATAATTTGTGTGTAGGTTTTTCAGGCCACCTTCTTTCTCTTTTTTCTTTCTCATGTCCTTTGGTCACCTTACAGCCCCCCCACATGCTGTGCTCTCCTCTGATTGGATCAGCCCACCCCCTGGCTGGACAGTGACCTTGTGTGCTATTGGTCAGCTTTTGGACGTGAGGTATGAAACCACCAGCAGATCTCAACTAGGACGTGGATTTATGTAATTCTCCTCTTTCAGGTCATTTCACAGGTTTTTTTTTTTTTCATGGAGCTCAGCAGCATTTGAACACTTGAGATTAGCAGAAACATTTTAAAGTGTTTGTCGTGATCCTTTCCTCTTGCCTTGGGTAACATTTTTCTGGACGAAGGGCAGGAAAGGATAAGGAGGGAGAAATACTTCATTGTCAGATAGTTTCTGCATTCTATTGGGTATTTTCCAGGCATTAGACCAGTCCAATTCACGCAGAAGGAAGCTGTAGTGTTTGTGTGTCCCACTGGCATTTGTTTGTTTGCTCCGCTTTGGTTGCTCCATGCATACATGTTTGCGGCTTCACGGCTGTGTTTTGCAGAAACAGAAATGTTGGTAGCAATTTGTAGCTCTGGGTGGAGAGCCAGCTTGTGGGTTGTGGTGAAGAACCATCAGCTGCTTTACTGCATCTAGAAATATTAGTAATGCAGTGGCACCAGCACAAATATGGTTCCTATTAGAGGAGAAATGCTCTACTAATGGACGTTTAGAAAAGTCTGATGATGCATATTGAAAACAGTAGTAGAGAAGAGAAATTGTGGCATAAAAAAGTGCATCTCTAAATATGTTTGGCTTTGGAGTCAGCAGGGAAACTTCAAGGCAAAAATGAATTAAATCACATTTAAACTTGAAGGCCAACCAGCCTTGATGTGTTGTATTTGTAATTTTAAAAGATAGAAATTAAGAATTTACCTCATTTACTAAATGTATAAAAGCTAAAACACAAAACAGTTGGTAGCTGTTCTGACTGGTTTACTTTAGCATGATCTGGGAGAAGAATCCAGATGTAAAAATCAACCCATACATGTCCCTGTTTCTCTTGCTACCTAACATTTACCAAAATTCGGTTTGATTTAATTAAAAAAAAAAAAAAAATTACCTGATCATGCTTTTATTAGTGGCAATCTTTGCATCTAGACGTTTATGGCTGTCATGGTCTTTATTTCAGTTTGGCAAAAAATATTAAATTATTTTTCCCCTGTAATTTTAGTTTAAATCTGCGGAAGAGAACTAGTGACATGGAGAAAGAAAAAAGGCAAATTGGAAACTCTAACATTAATCTCACTATTGTGAGTTTAAAATCAGAATATTGAGTTTAAAGTCAGAATACAGATTTTGGTAACGCTTTATATTAAGGTGTGCTTGTTAAGTATTAATAAGATATTAATAAGCATTAGTAAGATGCTTATAATTTGCTT
>NC_050518.1:2915492-2925693 GCF_002922805.2 Oryzias melastigma
GTTTGCATCAAAATCTTTTTAAGAGTTTGAGTGTATTCAGACGGAAGAATGATTTGTTCCGGATTGAGTCTGCTTAATTTGGTCTGGAACCAGTCCTAAACCTCGCGTTTCATTTGTATTTAGACTGGTATCGACCAGAGATTTCTGTTCTGGACCAAAACTTGTAAACAAAAGCACCTGACCAAAGATCTCTTCAGTCCTTGGCCAACAGTTATGGTGGCGAGCCAAAACAAAAAAAGAACGATTGAGATGGTGTGGTTTGCAAATCCTTGTCAAGATTGTTCACTTATTCAAACTTTTTATTTCTCTGGTCAATTTTGATCGTCTGTATGAAGGTCAGGTAGGCTACAACACTTTTTACTGCTACTTTTTACAGCAGAGGCATGCTGCACGGCGCTTACTGAGGACACTATGGCTATGAGGTACGCCAATAAGTGTGACATATAGATTGTCGGGAAAACAGTGTGAGAAGCAATGTGTTTCACATTAAAAGTGTTTTATTGAGACTGCATTCATCAGACCACATTTCAATGAGCTGTTGTTGCATCGCTCCTCCAAGTTTGTTCGCTAATAACCAGCTGCGGTGGCCATTTTGGTTCAGTGTTTGCACTCCCAGCACGGATCATATTCAGACTGAGGAATCTCAGAGCAAACCAAAGTTCAGTTTGTTTGGAAATGAACTGAGGCCACCTCAAAAGATGGATCTGAGAACGGTTCCTGGTCCTGCATGAGGGTCCACTTTCACATATTCAGACTGAAAATTTGTTTTGAATTATTATTATTTATCATAGGTTAATTGATGACTCTAAATTGCCCCTAGGTGTGAATGTGAGAGTGTATGTGAGTGTGATTGAGGCCCTGAGA
Source organism: Oryzias melastigma (assembly GCF_002922805.2). NCBI lineage: Eukaryota > Metazoa > Chordata > Actinopteri > Beloniformes > Adrianichthyidae > Oryzias > Oryzias melastigma. The sequence continues at coordinate 2,916,357 of NC_050518.1, forward strand.
CAGACTGGCAACCTGTCCAGGGTGAACCCCGCCTTCGCTCATCAGTAGCCGGGATAGGCTCCAGCACCCCTGCGACCCCGAAAGGGAAGAAGCGGCCAAGAAGATGGATGGATGGATTATTATTATTTATTATTATCTAAGTAGACCAAATGTGTCCAGTCTGAACACACCCTTGCAAACTCGAAATGACATCTTCTAAAGTCGTAAAGTTGCATTTGAACCAACTAAAGCCCTAACCAGAGATCTCTCCAGTCACTCCTAAATAACACACTGTTTAACGTATTATAAATATGCCCATTTAAGTGATCAGAATGAGAGAAGTGGCTTTCAATATCATCTTTCACCATTATGCAACAGATTACTAATGTAAAGGGTTGCATAACTGCATAAAGCTGCATTTCTCCCCTTCAAAATCTGCTAGAATTATGTCAAATGTGTGAATGGTTGAAGAGTTACGATAGTCGAAGGAATGCCAACACTGAGACTAAAGCTCTGGTGTTACCCATTAACACCAAAGATCTAACTGGTTTCATTGGTTTTCACCCTGACTGGGCACCTTACGGTTTTTAAGTGAGTGTGAATGTCTTTGGAAACTTTTCTAGAGTTAAACATGAAACCATCTGTACAACAGCATCATGGGAATGATTACAACTTCAAAGTCCAGCCTGGAATTGGATTGAAAAACTCTTGCAGGATGTGTGCAAAAACTAATCCTCAGTGAATTGAAACAATATATATAAAAAATTTAATATTTTCATAATGTTGTTGGAAGTCTTAGTCAAAAAACACATGCAGAAAGTGTTAACTGAATATGTTTGGAAGTTTTTTGGAAGCGTCTTCAGACATTTGGCGGATATTTTGTTGAATACATTTTGACATGAAGTAACGTGCTATGTGTTATTTGAGGTGCATTTAGTTGATTTGATTTGCATTTGTCGGATTTTTTATGAAGTCAAGATGGATAAAACTTTCCTAAAGTTTCGTTCTGATAAATATTGTGGAAATATTTGCTTCCTCTTGATGTGTGAATCCTTGTAAATCAAACTGATTTAAATCACCCAGTGTGATAACATTGAAGTTACAAACTCCAGATCCAGCAGGCCGCTCCACCGCAACCCCTGATGAACTTAAAATAAAAACCTGGAATCTAACTATGTTTTCCATGTGGTATTTAGGTCCTTGGGGTCCTTTGGAGTGTGAGCTTGTGGATGTGAATATGGTATTAATCCATCACTTGTGAAAGGTAAATTACCAGAGACAGGTGTTTAGATCAGTGTTTCGTCAAAGCAGGTCAGTGCAGATTCAGTCAGGACAGTGAAATTGTAGAAATACTCTAGTTTAACTCTAAATTTGAATCTGCGTCACTCAAAACAACGAACTCCCCATACAAAATAAAAACAAGCAACATAATGCAAATGTTAGAAATAATTGGTAAATGTCTTGTTAATTTATTGCAGTACCATCTCACATTTTTGCTCCCTAAAGTCCCATTTATTGTCAAGCACCTACAGTAGGTGTATGAAATTAGTTCTTTGCATTTGACCCATCCACTGGGGGAGGGGTGAACTGCAGACACAGCTGCTCTGGGGAACTATTTGGTTGTTAATCCCTCAATCCAACCCGCCGACCAAGGCAGGACTTGAACCAAGGCCTTCTGTCTCACTGCTATGTGATTCCCATCCGGTGTTAACGCACAATGTTAAGTCTATGTACAGACCCGATAGGAGACCCTGCAGCACCATTTGGGTATCAGGCAGTGAGGTCAGAGCGGTAGCAGCGCAATTTGGGTGGCAGACGTGGCGATCAGGGCTCAACCTTGGGCATGTGATGTTTATAATAAATTGAAAGGTGTGTCGAAAAATAAATCCAATATATTTGGTCGACACAGGGATTTTTATCTTGAACTTCCTTTGATGTTCTTAACCCGCTGGGGCTGCGGGGTTGCAGTAGACTGTCCTGGTTACTGTTGGGCGAAAACGGGACACACCCTGGACAGGTCGCCCGGCTGTCACAGAGCCTATGGAGCTGGAGCAATCAAACCAGCTATGCTAGGCAGCCGCCTGCATGGTGGACAGCATAATGAGCTCGTTTCTCACGGGCAAACAGAGACCTCCTTTACTTTTCTTTTTTTTTTTTTTTAAAGTCCTTTGCTTGGTTCGTTTTTGGAAAATAACTGATTTTTCAGCATTTTAAACAACATTTTGAAAGTACCTTCCACAACACTGCTGAACTAACATTCCTACTTTCCCTCTTTGTTTTTTTACAGTTTGGACAGGCTGTGTTTGTGCTGGTCCTGCTGGACACGCTGCCTCCTGGCTTTGGACAAAACACAAAACTATCCCCTCAAGGAGTCCAGACGGGCTTGTGCAGTTTTGTGTTTACTGCCCTGCTCATCTCTCTGACCTCTGACCCTTACCCTTTGGCCTTTTAATTCCTCTCTGTGTACTCCAGCAGCCAAACAGGTTCACCTCAGGGAATACAGGTTTGTTTAAACCAACTGCAGAAATGTTTTGGGGGATTTTAAATGAATTCATTCTTTTATAGAATCCAGGTGTGATTTGTTGTTTTACAAGAACAGGAATTAATATGCTGTGGGTAAAGTCAGGTATAATTTTAAAAGTCAGGGCAGCTTTTAACAGTTATTTATTTCTTCCTTGAATCCATTCATCTCATTATCTAGAGATCTTTCCCATGAATTTTGACTGAGCTGCCTCCAGCACCATGAGGTCGCAGGTTACAGCAGCCATTTACATCCTCCCCTTCCTGTTGGACAAACGGGTCTCTACCTGTCCAGGTAACAGCCCAATCAGTTCTTTAACTAATGCAGTGCTAAGGTATTTTGGGAATTTTTAAATGTGGATAACTAGATTTTGTTTTGTTTTTTTACTTTAGGTTATCCTCAGTAAACCTTTTTTTTCTAGAAATCAAAAGATCTACTCTTATTATTGTTTGGTCTTTTTTAAGCATTAACAGTGGTCTTTTAATGGCGATTATGCCATTTATAGCATAAATAAATAATAAAAAAAAAAAATTGTTTTCTAGGACATATTTTCTGCAGAGCGGCAGTAGTTCATTAGAAATTTGACTCTAAGATGTGTGTGGGATTGTTGGCATGGAGCGACCTCAACCCCCTTCCTATCCCCATGGCTGAGAGCTTACAGCCTCTCACATCCCTACAATACCAGCGCAACAGAAATGGCGAGCAATATTGGAGCTATCCAGCTGTACAGTTTGGATTCAGATGCCAGGTAAATGAAGAAAACAAAGATGTTTTTGGATCTATTTGTCTCCAAGTGGATGCATCAGAATGGAGCAGAGGAGGGAGCTTGTGACCTGCCCAGCCAGTGTATTCACTAAGTAACAAAACAATCTAATTCTCAGTGATTTGAATAAAAAATACTCAGAAATCCAATTTTAAGTTCAGTTTTCTTGATAGATGTCCTCTGTCAGTCAAATACTACAAGAACATGTTAAAACAGCAAAAAACAATCATCATCGAATGGGATCTTAAAACACATTTTTAGTCACTTTTTAAAGTTAATCTTTGAGGCATACCTGATGACTGATGCCACATAGATTTAAAACATTTCTGCATTTTTACTGGTTTTGTTTCTTAAACATAAAAAAACAGCAACTGGATCTTTAAGTGTTTACACAATCTTTGTTTTCCTACATTGATTCCATTAAGTTCTTGCATTTCAGGGCCAGGGGCCTCTGCTTTTGAAACCCGAGAGCAGTCTGCAACCTTCCTTCAGAAATGTTCAAGGAGAAACTTCTGCATTTCACCAGTGATTGGCATTTGGCCTTTAAAAGAATCCATTTTCAGTCAGACTAAAGACACAGAATATTGGGTCCATTTCAAAGTATCTTGTTTCTGAGGTTTGTCCTTCAAACACTTAAAGAGGTAATGGTATAATGTTGTAAAAATCCTTTAAAGCTTTATAGAAACGCCTCTAAAAATGGAAAAATATGTTTTATGATAGTCAGTTTCCGCTCATTTATATTAAGGAGATGGGTAATAATTTAGTGTTAAAAGATTAATAAGATTAAAAACATTAATATGTTGAATTATATATTTTTTTTTCCTCAATATTAGTTTTTTTTTTGGTAAGAAACTATTTCTAATGTAATGAACTTAAAATAATTATCACTGAAAATCTGACATAAATAACAACTCTGGTGCTTTATATTTGTTTTGTGTTTCTTTTGTGACTCTTTTCTCCTTAAGACTTTCAAATCATTGAGTTAACATAGAGACAAGGAGAAACTGGGTCAGTAGGGAAGCAAATAAACTCACTTCTGTTAGAGTTGTTGCTTGTTGAAGGAGTCAAATACACACAACTATGTGTGGATGGAAACACTTTCACTCATTATATATATGAAAAAAAACATGAATAATTGAAATGAGCACACAAACATAACCTTAAACATGATGCAACTGAGGACTCATAAAAAATAAAAAAATAATAATAATAAAAATCCTGACAAACTGGCATCTGACTGTAAACTGCAGAAACTGTGAAACCTGATCACACAAAAATTAAATGAGTGGAAAGAGATTGGTAATTTGAACTATGTCTGATGTCCAATGTATATTATGCATTGGGGCTAAAGTCAACCAAAAGTCAAATAGTTCAGCAATAATCTAAAACTGCTAAAGAACCAAAAAAAAAACAAAAAAAAATCAAGAAAATTGAACTTAAAACAAATTGTCTTTTAAGGTTTTTGCTTTGGCCCCAGCCTATGGGAATGTAAAAGCACAAGAGAACAAATTAAACTCATTAATGACTAAAAACTCTCACAAAGACTCAGGAGGAAAAGCAGTCTGGGGTATATTTACAAAAAGAGTAACTATTTTAAAAATTAACATTACAAGAACAGAAATCTGTAATTAATTTGTGTAATTGCTTTAAATAACAATAATTTTTAAGCTAATAATTTCCATTAAAAGCCGGATTTTGAGATATTTTCATTTAAATTCATGACATTGTAGCACAGAAGAAGATGAAATAGACCCTTTACACGTGAAGTCACACAAAACGGTGATCGTGCAGCGTGATTTCCGGTTAAATATTATGTCTATGAATTAGAATAGCAAGGCTGACTGCTGTTTAAAGCAATTTTACGTAAATAATGAAAGGTAACCTAACCAATTGTAACCGAAATGTGTACAATATTTATATTATAAATGTCCTACCTGGTTGTATTTGTCTTCCCCTCTTAGATCCAATGTCAGTATTCCTCCTGCAGAATGCTCCACAGCTGCTTCCCCAAAATCCTCTGGATGATATTAAATGAGTCGAGGATTATAGATCATAGTTAGACAAAGGTTACAAGTACTTCATTAAATGCTGCTTGTTCGATTATGAAGGTAATTCAAGGTGTCTTCTTTTAATTTATGCTAATGCTAACGCTAGCTTTCCACGACGGTGATGAGACGTAGAGCTGCAGAAGATCTTTTCTTCCCAGTTAAATCACATTTCTGTGTCCACAAAATCACTAAAAACACACTATATAATGTACTATGTAGTGCGTAGTAAAGAATTTTGGACATAGGCTGCATCTGTAGGCGAACACATTTTTTAATTTCTGTTACATTGTAGTAGCTTTTTTGAAATGTTGCACTACTTTCTGCTTCCTTATCGTTATTGTATAATGTCATTACTAATATACATGTTCTTTATTTGATGCATGTTCAGTTCAGATTGTTGTAATTAGGTAATTAACATTTTTATGTGCTGAAAGTCTCTGTCTTTAGTTTTTATACACTTAACATAAAAAAAAATCCTAAATTACTTCAAGAAAAAAGTATCAATATCGGTGATACTCGCCCTTTAATTACTTGGTACAGGATCAATACAGAAATTCCCAGTATAGCCCACCTCTGCAAATCATGCACCACATGCCTGGTGTGATCATAGTTTCAAACAAATGCATCTTCAGAAGAACGTTTTTTTTTCTTACAGTTTTATTATGCATTTTTGAAAAAGCCCAAGAGGAAAATAACAAAAATTCATATGGGTATGAGTACCCTCATAAAGTCTGAGAAGAAGTAACTTGAAGCTGTTGTTTCCTGTTTGACCTTATCAGTCTAGAATCACTGCAGGAACTTTTGTTCACTGCATTGTTTCATTTTATTTGGGCACAACTCAAGTCTAGACTTTGACTCTGTCATTCAGAAAGCTCAATTCTTTTGTGAAGAAAAACTCATCACATAATGTGTGCAACATGCAAAACAGTGTTACGGAGTGTTACCAAGGTTACAAAGCAACAACTAAAAGCAAATAAAACAAAGTAGACCAAAAAACAGTAAGTCAGAGTAGAACTAGTCCTAAATACCTGAAAATAACAGTTTTATTTTCAGAGTTTGTACATCATTAAGAAGACTCCAGGAATGAACACCTTACCAGTGACAAGTCTTTAGTTTACTTGTGTACAGGAATGTTAAAAATCAGAAATCAGGAAGCATCTTCCTGTCGATGCGTTCACACATTCATGTTAACACAACACTAAGGACATAAAAACTAAAAGCTGCATCTCTTTATATTATAACTAAAAGCAATAATGAGAATACATTTGAGTCATTGAAAGTGTAAATCACAACAAGTTAACTGCAAATCAGTCTTTAAAGCTTATAAATGGAAAATCAAAGACCCACCACTCATCCTCAACAGACCTCACTGATAGTTACAGGCACATTTAACCCTTTATCATGCCCTCTCAACCAAATACTTGAGTATATTTTGTATCATTGATCAAAGTCAAAAAGAAATAGAAAAAAAATACATATTTTTTTCTATGTAGGGTAGTAAAAGGGTTAAAAATGCCAACATGTCAAAAGTTATTTTGAGATGTGCCAAGAGGCTACAGACAATGCTCATGTGGCGTTAATATTTATTAAGTAGGAAACATTTCAGTCTGTTTTTATAGTGGTCAAATGTCTGCACAGCCTGTGTGGACCACAGGGTTGTGTGATTGATGCTCTGAGAAGGTGAGATGGACAGCTTGAGTGCTAATGTTGGGCTGGTGCTCAGTAATCTAAGTGTGAAACAAACCTTTGTCACAAATTGATTTGTAATGACACTATGTGTGGATTCAGCAAAACCTGCTACTGTCCTTTTAATGTTCTGTTTTGTGTTCTCTTTTTTTGTCCTGTTCAGCAAATGGACACACAGATTGCTGGAAAGTGTTGTGATGTACATGCTTTCCTTGTACAACCTTGTGTGTTAATACATTATAAACCCCTTTTGTAATTGAAGCTGAGCAGTATTGAGTTTTAGCTATTCGGACAGGATGGGGGTGGGGGTAATTCTCAATGTAAATCAAAAAGATAGGGAGCAAATTCATTGATTTTTTTCTTTAACTGAATACAGAATCAGTTCTGGTGTGTCTGGAAAAAATGCTTCCTAAGGGGATCCAGCAGGTTTGGAGGATGGATGGAGGGATGTGATTGAAAAAAAAATTCTTCTGTTGTTTGTAAGAAAAAAAGGAACTTAAAAAAGGAACATGATCTTCTTCTTCTCAACATTTAATAATGTGACAGGCCAAAAACAATAAGTAAGGGTTAAAAAACTTAGAGGAAATGTGACAAGAAACTAGACTTGATGCTATTCTGTAAAAGTGAGGAAAACGTTTGTGTTTTCCTCCATTTCATCTCTTGCTCTGTAAGTTAGCATAGTCCTGCCTCTGCATTCACTGTCAACCAGAGCTTAAACGCATAAAGATCCTTCCTGGAGTACTTTTTGTTTCTTAAAAAAAGATCAAGTAAAAAAGAACTATTTCCCAGTGAATAACCAAGCTTCTCCAACCTCTTATCAGTGAAGGAAATGCCTTTGCAACATTGCTAAATGTTTCCTTTGTGCACTCTGATGGCGTGGAAAAGAATGAACTGGAGGCTTCTGTAACTTTGGATAAAGTTTTAAATCCAGGATCTTTTTGGTTTTTGATTTATTATTTTGACTGCTGTTGCTTTTTCAGGATCACCGACACATTAATCGTGTTCACCTCAGTATTGTTCATACTTTATAACATCGAGTGTCTTTTCCAGAAATGTATTACACTATTTGTTCTACTACGGCTGAGAGACTCCAGCTGACCCTTTCAACCCAAGAGAAATTTATGAGTGAAAGGAAAGTTACAGCACAGTCTTCTTTGTACTGGAAAAAAAATATAAATCTCATTATTTTACAAACACATTTTCTTTCATAGAACATTTCCCTTAGCTTTAGACAGCGTCACAGCTCTGAGACTGCCGCAAATTTGATTGATTTAACCTTTATTTTACCAGGAGGATCAATAGAGAACAAATTTTCATTCACAAATAAAGTCTTGAAAGTCACTTGTTAAAAAAATAAAGTCTATATAAAATGAAAGCATGTAAAACATTCTCTCTAGTGCTGCTTAATCTCTGCCTGGTCCATAAAATCTTGTTTTATAGACCCCTTACATGTGATATCCCAGTGACTGCATGAACGCCCTTTTCTACCATTTTGGGAGTCAAACAAAGAGGCACTTCCACCGACCTTTGTGGTGTCGATATTTTGTCGCGTCCACTTGACTGTCTGACGGTGATCAGTTCCCTCCAGGTTGTTGGCAAGACAGCCACAAGTCTGGTATGTTTTTACCAAAACACAAATGCAGACCAGCAGATCCACGAGGAAGAAGTTGGTGTGTGTTTGTTGAAAGACTGGGCTGCATTATTAAAAACTAACTCCAATAAAAATGATGGAAATAATTTAAGATTAAAAAGTGCATTATTTTTGAAATTGTGTTAGGAGTAGATGAAAATCCACGGTTTAAAAAAGCTCAAGTTTGTGATGCTCAACTGTGATGCTAGCAAGAGTTAGAGTAAACAAAGTTAGTGCAGCTAACTTCAGAGCCAACACTGCTGCCAACAACCCAAAAGTGATTTTCTGATGAGCTCCTGCTGCACTGCAGAAAATATGTCTTTGAAAACAACACAGGCTTTTTGACTTTAGCTAAAAACTGCATAATCATGATAAAAACACCACTGGGAACTCTTTTAAATTAAGAAAATAATATAGTTGGAGTGGGACTTTAAGATTAATATATTTTTAGATAATTTTGCATTTTTGGGTCAACAATGGTGCAGAGGTAGGGCGACCAACCTCAGATTGGGAGATTACAGGCTCAATTCCCGCCCATGTGTGGGAGGGTCTTTGGATAAGAGTGTTGGCGCCAATGTTCAGCAGTGGAGTGTGTGAATGGGACTGTGACTTTAAAGAGCATTCAAGGAAGGCATAACATCTCTTTACAATTGTTCACCATTTTTATTTTACATTATTTGATCAATGTTAAAACAAAAAAGGACTGGTTC
>NC_050518.1:2925779-2942074 GCF_002922805.2 Oryzias melastigma
CCCTTCCTGACACAACCCTGTACTTGAGGGGCACAGGGACCCAGTTAGGCAGCAGCGTCAAGTGTCTTGCCTAAGGACCCAATCTGGGGGTCAGTGGACAACCCTGGGAATCGAACCCAGGGCTCCTGCGTGCCAGCCCTTTACCTAACCCACTTTTCATCATTTTTCAGGCCTACCTGAGACAAAACAGTGATTATGGGATTCAGATCCAGTTCTTTGTGGCTGCTGTTTATTTATCTGAACTGATTTTCATGTCAAGTGGAGGATTTCAGGATTCATTCTTGGGCCGTCTTTGACATTCTAGATCATTTATCATTTCATTTATTATATATATCAACTTAAAGAAGAATATATACTCTTTATCGTTGGTTTTTCATTATTTTACTGTCGAGTTTACTTATTTTTAATTTCATTAACACACTTAAATTCATTTTAATCTCTTTGAACTATAAAACTTGTGAAACACCAACTGAAGTTTATCTCGACAAAAGACCTGACTGTTGTTTTGATCTTTCTCCTGAGACGAAGTCTCTAAAGTATTTGAATATCTTCCTACTCCACCGACCTCAGAAATGAAAATGTCACATTCAGGGACAGCCAAACGCCCAACCAACTCCTCTGTTTTTTTCAAACTGGAAGCAATTTCAAGCATGCGATTTGTCAAAATCTATGTGTGGTCTCTAAACCTGCTGTTTTCCTCACGCTCCTGTGGCGGAGCTCCTTGGAGGAATTGTGACCCTGAGTTCCCTCTTTCACCCCTAAAGCATATCTCCTGCTGCTCCTTTATCACACATTGTTTTCCTGTCTTGTGCTGCTTTCACCTCCTCACTCTCTCTTTTCTGGATCACCATTCAGCCGGCTGTTCTGCATGGCTTCTTTTCCATTCCAAACAAATGCTCTTCTTTCTCTTTTTTCCAGGTTTCAGTGTACGCTCAACCTGCTGACTGTGTGAGAGCAGTGAACCACGACCAACTCACAATATGTAAGATTAGTAAGACTGGAGCTCTGCAGTCCCTACACCTGCTCGTATTCATGCCTATTAGCAGAAAAGAAAAACTTTTTAACAGTTTAAAGTGTCAAATTTTTGTTCTGAACACTAAACCAAAGTCAAATTTGGAGCAACTACACAAATAAATAAGTAAAATTACTCCCAAATTGACGGTTCAAACAATACTAAAAAATGCTGCTGTGTATATGTCAATAGACTGAATGATTTTCTTAAGGATAAAGACAGATTTCGTTTCCTAAAATCACTAATAATTAGTTGCTATAAAAGCCACTTTTAGCTAACTATTCAATGATGACATAAATAATTGATAATGTTAACGGTTGAAAAGTTAAGGTATGTTGAAGATTTTGTGTTTAACCGTCACCGGTGACACCTCAGGTGTAAAAGATTTAAAGGAATACTCAGAATTGCAATTTTGACTTTAATTTCTCCATTCTAGTTTTTAGTTGAAGGATTCAGGTGCTTCTCCTGTCCATATTCTTCATGAGAGCCACCTGCATCCACAGCTCCAACCCCAGTGGAGTGAATCAACATGCACTGCAGTGACATACGGAAAGCAGGAAGTTCTTGTCTGTGGTCACCTTGTAGCATGTTTTTGTCATAGAGCAATGGTTTGCCCTTCTTGTAAGTGAGTAAACTCAAACTCAGCATGTTTTTTCTAATATTTTTCCACCTCATTTCACCAGATTGTATTTTTTATTTTTGTTGGCTTTGTGTTTTCCTTCCCCTATTTGGAAAGCCTGTTTGTCTTTGTCTACATCCCATTGGGTGAGTGGTTCGGTTCTGCCTCATCACCCTTTTGCTGAATCTGAACCTGCAAAGAATGAATGCTGCAGCGTTTTTATGCACCTATACATTCTTTACCTCATTTATACAACTCCTTTACAAATATCAATATGAATGGGAGTTGTTAAAGACACTACATTTATGACAGTTACATCTTGCATTACATGGAAAATCCAATGATTTTAAACAATTACAAATATGTCATACCATTGTAAGTACTTAAAAGCCCAGTGTTGGCAGATTATGCAGTTTCCTGCCCAATTGGGATGTTTTGGTTCTGACTTGGGTGAGTGGACATAGTATAGGTAAGTTTGGGATCAGTTTGGTGGTTTTTATTTCCTCATAAAAGAGACTTGCTATTAGGGGAGGCACACGAGGCATTGGTGCATCTGCCATCGTCCTCGCCATTATAAACAACAACCAAAAAATGAGATAAATGTGTCGACTAATCTGTAATTCCAATTTTATTTGTAAATTTCTAATCATTCCAATAATCGTTATCCTTAAAATCTCTTCATTTTGCATGTTTTCTGTTGAGGTAATGTAATGCTTTATTATTCTTTGTGTACCTTGTAGAATTTTTTTTAATCCCAACTTTCTATTTATTAGATAATGTATTTCTTTATAGTTTTTTTAAATATTTGAATTGACGTAAAGTTGCACTGAAAAGACCGAAGGGGATTAAAACAACTCTTCTTTTTGTAATAATAACAAAGAATGAACAAAGAATTTGTTTGATGAAAGCACAAGCCTTTGGGAGGATTTTTAATGTTGGTGTTGCTCAAAATTAGGAAATCACTAAAATGTTTTTGGAGTAATCTCAGGTGATATTTGGTTTAGTTTCTAATTTTTTATCAATAGGCAACTTGAAAACATTGATTCACAAGAACAGGTTTTTCAAAAATCAAACTTCTCTTTAATATGTTTCACAATGAGATTTGCTTAGATTTTCTTCTTCAAAATAATAGTGTTGATCAGAACAAGTTGCCAGTAGGTTAAATTTTTTCCCTCTTTTTTGTTTAAGAAGGTAGGTCGTTAATAAAGTTTATTTGCAGTTCGTTACTTTGCTCTGATTAGCTGCAAAAACTGTGGATGTAATATTTAAAAAGTCCCAAAGTTTGACTTCAAATTAGAATCGGATGTAATAAATATTTATTGATTAATTGTAGCCAATTAGTCACTTTTTTGTGAGATTTGGTGGTTTTTAGATGACAACAACACTGTGCTAAAATTATCTGATCATATTGTGTCTCAGTATAATTGTTCAGTGCTCTAAAATCAGCAAATACATTATTTAAAAATAGTAGTAAATACAAAAAAAAAGAAAACACTCAACCTCATGGATCAAGGAGAGAGTACAGAGTTAAACACAGGAAGGAACCAGAATTTTACAAATACAAAAATGTTGATTTTAAATACTAATAATATAATTATTTTGATGCTTTTTGATGAACTATAAAAATATGTTACACTCAATAAAAAAAACAAAGTGACAGAATTTTCTAGATATGTACAGCCAAAGCTGAACTTGTTTCTTGGCCTGATGGACCAGGAGGAAGGGATAGGTTAACACGAGTGACAAACAACAACATTTAGCCTGAAATAGGTACAGGGAATACTGCAGTATGCATCAAATTAACTTCCATCCATTTACGTGCTTAAAACATGACATCTACCAATAAAAAAAAATGTTTTTTTTTTCAAAAAATATATATAACAGAATTTTCAGAAATGTTTTTAAAAAATTGAGTAGAATATGCTCTCATACTGAACTTTTATATTAAAAAAAAACATGCAACGATTCTACCTTCTGTTGCCTTCCTTGTTCTTCTACCTTCTGTTACCTTTCTTGTTCCACATTTTCTGTGGATTTTCATGTCGTCGTCAAGACTTTACCTTGTTAAAGAAAACACGGTAATGCTGCAGCATAGCCTCTGTCTTTTTGATTAATGTTCCTCAACAGCAGAAGGTTGCTATAAACCTCCGGCTGAGACGGGACGTGCTGGTGTCCTTGTTGGTCCGGGGTAATGCTTTCATGCCTGTCAAACTGCAAGAGGAAATGGTTGCTCCGGGTTCTTGTTGAGCAGTTAAAAATCTGTCATCTGGAATTGCATTTTAGTATTAGAGGGCGGCAGTTACCTTCATGTGGTTAGCTTTATATAACACATGTGCACAGGAACACACATGGCTCGGTTCCCAACAGGCTGTAAGGAGCGAAAGAGTGACTTTGTGGATTAATTTAAAAGAAGCGTGAAATGAGATGCAGAAGGAGCCAAAAAAGAGACCCGTCTGTCAATGACTCCCTTTCTTTGTGGAGGTCTTGCTATGGACTTGGAGTGTGTGGCTCTGACTAATCTCTGGTGACATTCTCATAAATGCATTGTGTTGATTGTATGTTGGAGTTTTTAAAAGACTTTTAGTGACTTATCGACTCATTGTTGTTTTCTTGGATTTGACATTGTTCACAGCGGTTCATAAATGCTTTTGTTTCACCTGTGACATCACACATCATCTCTGTTAGTTTATTTAATCAGCTTTACTTCATTATGTTTATTCGGTGTATGTTTCAGTCAAAGTAAATGCTGGGTTTGAGTCAGTCTGTGCGTGACAGAGATGAATAAAGGAGATGCTGCATGAGAAAAGGAGGGAGAATCAGTGTGATGACCGGTGCTGATAAGCATCAAGGTTTCTTTCTGTCATGTAACTCACAGGACCAGCAGGTTTCATCTACTAATCAATGGCATTCTCTGCTACATGAAAAGTGACATCATTCACTCTCATGTGTGGTTTTTTAGATACTTTCAGAATCAGAAATCTATTTAAAGGCATGTTCCTCTGCTAGAATTGCTTTTCCTTCCCAATGAAACCTAAAAAAAAAAAAATTTAGAATGTGACGTTATCATGGAAAAATGCACTGAATCTGTCTTCAAACTTGTTCAGTTGACTCCAGACTTGACCATAAACCAACCATAAAATGGCAAAGCAGGAACATTAAAGGTTGATAGATTGGTTTACCTGAGCATTTTTTTAGGAGAGGTTGTTCTTCTCGAATTTTCACCTGCAACTACTTCCTAATGCTGTGACATTGTGATGTGTTGGGATGTTGATTTTTTTTAATTTTATTTACATAGGACGTCTTTGTATATGTATTACTTTTTTTTTTGTATTTTACAGTACATGTTTTCACATTATGGCTATGTGAATATAGATGAAAACTAGCCTTTGGCCAATTTTAGCTTTCCATCCATGTGAAAAGATGTTTTTTGAAATTGCATTGTTCTATTTAAATAAACTAGGCCTGTTCTAAAATACAAAATAACATAAAAAACTATATTATTATTTATTAACCTTTATGTAACACTTGTGGGTCCCATTGAGATTTAAAACTTGCTTTTCAAGGGAGCCCTGGGCAAGAATCAATACAACAATAAAATACAACAGATGTTAAATATATAGAAAAGAGTTATAATGCTGATTAAAACTGAGAAATAGAAATAGAGAAAGGCAGAGGAATTACAAAAGCAGTTTGGACATAGATTGTCCAAAAACAGTTTAAGCTTTGAGCTGATGCTCAAATTCAAAGACAATGACTATATTTGAGTTGGCTCATCCCAACTCCCAGCTTGGACTATAGAACCAAACTTTTGGAAAAGTTTCGAACACATTGACACAAACTAACCAGAAGGATAATTTCTCTATTTTGATGGTTTCTGAAATAAGCTCTAAAGAAGTGTTAACGAAGCATCTCATGATTCCCTGGGGAAGACACATTAACCCTTCTTTTACTTCACCCAACTCAACAATATTCTATAAGGACAAAGTATAAAGTTTGAAGTTCTGGTGGGATCACCAACCTGCCAATCACAAAACACTAATAATGCACAAATTGGAGCTCTAATAAACAACTGATTTAAGAAAAAATAAATATTCATGAATAATGAATAAAGCAAAACCAATTAAAAGCTATTAGTTATTTAGAGCTACAATTTAGAGTCTTTTCAGATAAGTTCATAAATATCTTAAACCAGGCTTTAGTGGTCTTTGGAGAAACCACTTCAGAAACAGGACTGGTGAGGTTTTGCTGAACTTCATGTTTTTGGTGTTTTTTTTTGGTGAAGGACTTCTCTGGACCACATTTTAGTGCATCAGTGAATGAGTCCTTGCTTTTATTTCTACTTGCATTATCAGTTCTAGGCGTCAGGCTTATTTCTTTTAATTACTGGAGAGGGCACTCAAATGTTTTTCAAATAGAGGACTTCTTTGAACAGTGAAACTTGGAATTAAGTTGATCTGGAGGAACATGTTTGAACTCAATTTTTCTATAATGAATATTATGTTTTAACACAAGGATACTTAACAGTTTATACTCTCCTGGCATCACTATTGGCTGCATTGGACAAATCCAATGACACACTTTGTTGTCCTGTCCTTGGACTTGCAGTTTTATTTTTAGACACAAACAGGTCAAGCTTTTAAATTAGAAAGATTAAACCATTGGGGAGGGCATTCTTCTCAGCTAAGGAATAGAAACTTGACCCAACAGTTCCACCAGAACAAATTTTTTTTTTTCTAGTGTGAGGATTCCCTAATTTTGGTGCAAGTCTTTGGTGTGCATGCAGATGACATGAACGTAAAGAATCACTTACATTTAGTTAAGAGGATATTGTATTTGCTGGCTGTCGCAGATTTGAATATCTAAGGTCCATTCTGTTGGATATTGTTCTACTGATCAACAGAAGTGGTGCATGCAGGATCCAGACTATACCTCAGTGGTCAGTGGACTCTTAACTGCTCTAGTCACGTGAACGTCGTGTGAGTTATAAATGGGCTGAAGAATGGGCCCCATATGGAACTGCCCATTGGTTGCACATAAGCCACATGTGAAAAGCTCCCATTTGTTATGCTCTGCTACATGATTCCTGAATGGACTTGGAATTTGGCATCTTATGTGAGGAACATGCACTAGGGACGAGCATATAAGCCAACCCAGGTGCATAAACATGCAGGAACCTGATGATAAACCGACTTGATCATAAAACAGGAATGTGAACCACTGCTGGTCATATACCTGGACCTTTAGTTTTAGAAGGACTCGTCTTATTTCTTTAAATTGCTACTCAGTGACCTAAAAACAGTAACCACACTGTGTTTTTAAATACTGCAAACCTAGTTGCTACCAAATAGGAGATTGAAATTATGTTTGGACAAACATCAAGTAAAATTTAGAAGATGGTTACTTTGCCTTGTGTTTTTTTTTTCACTACAGAAAGGCTAAAACCCAAATTTACTGTGGTGTGTCTGCTGTGCGTCTCTGTTGCGTTGACATCAATTGGAATTTAGTAAGTAAGTAAGTGAGTAATCTTTATTTGTATAGAAATTTTTACAGACAGTATCACAAAGTGCTTTCTTGAGTAAAACAAGAGCAATATAATAAAAATCAACAAATGAGTCATATATATTGCCTTTGTCATGTCTGTGTCTGACATCCGCAAACTATATGCAGCAGTTCTATTTCCAGTCTGTTCACACATCAATGTCGGAGAAACAGGTAACAGGTCTAAGCTTCAAAATAAAAACTCATTTTGTATTTTTAAACTAAAACAATCAGATTCTATTATATATTTAAGGTGAAGTGCCCCTGCGATAACGCACGTCAACACCGCGGATCACACTGCCGTCCATTTTTACCATGGATAAAGTTTAAACAGCAGAACATCATTCATGACACAAAACACACATTTTACAAAAACTCAGTGAGGAAGAAGAGGACATGAGGTCTGATTGCTAAAGTTGATGAGCGGAGAGACCGGGACAAACTATTGGTCACAGGGGTGGCAGGACAAACCACTCCTCTGGGATCTAGGGGGGAGGAACCGGAGACACAACCGAAACAATGTAAAAGAGCTGAAGGTCATGAGAGGGACTCCACATGCAATTCAACGGAGATGCACTGTAGATGGACTATTGTAAACTTGGGAATACTGCTATGGGAAACCAATATTTCTTAAAGACAGGGCTGTTATACTCCAGGTCTCAACGGCCGGCATACTGCTTGTTTTTCAAAACCTCTACTCTATCTGCTGCTGATCACCTGGATCAGGTGTGTTTTACAAAAAACTAAAGCGACAGGTTAGTTTGAAATCATGTAGGAGACTTTCTCTGGAGGGCTAGAGTTTGAAACCTTTGCTTTAAGAGATGAAGTACTGTCTTATAGTAAATAGCAACTTGAGTTTTTCAGCACATTTACAGAGCTTTCTGTGGAACGAAGGGGTTTTCCAAGATCATTTTCCCCTGCTGTTTCACTCTAATGGTTCTGTAGGTGTTACTTTTACGGCAGGGTTATTCATCCAACAGCTCTGTCACCTCTGACACCTTTGAGTACCAAGAAGGAAATGAGGTTCAGTCAATATTAATTAAGAGAAAGATTTTTATGGGATTTTTATTTTAAAAATGTTTTTTAAAAACTTGATTTAGGGTATACTTTATAATGCATGTGTGCTGCTAAGAACAGTTTAATAGAGGGAATTGATGTTTTTTTCACGTTTTATCCTCATCGTGTGAACACACAAAAAAAGAAAAGAAAAAGTTTGTACTGACAAGCTAAATTTGTATAAAGTCATGCAAAACAATGGTGGTTGGAGTTTTCCAGATCCTTCATGTGGTACAAGAAAATATTTTTAAAACCTCAAAATGTAAAAACTAGTCCAGAATGAAGAACTAATGAATATAAGGAATAAGACACACATTCTTATGATACAAAATAAATAAACACAATCTACAAAAAAACAGGCCAGATATGACAGTGGAGATCTAAAGATTTGCTTTCTGAGTTTCAACTGCTTGGAACTACCCATGGTGCTGATTGTTGGGGTGAGATGACTGATTATTTTAAGTCCTACTCCAGTCATGGTTGGATCTATTTCAAAAACATTCACATTCTTTTATTTATGATTGTAATTAAGTATGAATAATTATAATTTAGCTGTTATTAGACAAAGAGCTTGTGTTGTTTTCTAGGACATATCAGTAGTTTGTTAGAAATTGTAGGCATTTTTTTTCCATTTGCTCCCAATTCACAAAGATTTGTATTACGAAACACTAAGAAGCACAGTTTCACTCTTCATTTTCCTTATATATATCACGAGAAAATTGTTACAGGAATATGTTAAAAACAATACAGACAGATTTTTTATTGGAGTCTGTCTTTAAAACCTTTGAGATTGAAATCACTTGGTCTTTGCAGACACTGATTGTGAACAATTTATGTCACCGTCAGGTCTCAGCTCTCCAAAAGGGGCAGCACATGCCATAACCTTGGAAATAAAACCTTTTTTTGCATTTTACAAGAACATCTCATCTGTAATCTGATGGTTTATGAGATTTATCCATCTACGTTTGGCTTCTTTATGCAACTTTTTACTTGAAGTACCTAAACTTTGATAAACACTGTAAATACAATGAAGGTAATAGTTGTAGTAAATGCAAAATAAAGACATATCAGGATGAATATTCTTTGGTTATGTTCAGGAGGTAATAGTTTTTGTTAGCTTCTTCATTTTTTTATTGTAAAGTAAATTATAAAAAACACCAACATTTAGCATTTACATTCTATAGACAAAAACAACACAGTTTTTTTAAAAATCCCCATGAGGGAAGACTGTTCCGCCTACTGTGGCTTGTTTGGCATCCCCTGAAAATGAATTATCTTCAACTAATCAACTCAGAGGTGGTTTGGTAACAATAAATCTATAGGTTATGGCTTGATCCATTATTTGGCCCCCTTTTATATACGTCTCCTCAATATTCCATTATCTTGTTATTGATTTACCGTCTCTTTACCCTGCTGTCTCTGGATCTCTGTATTTGCAGGAAGCAAGTGTGCAGATCTGGGTCTTTGTCTGAGAGTGTCAGTGTTTGCATACTCCAGAGAGATGTCTGGGACCCTGGCCAGCACGTGTGTGCATTTAAACAGAAGTAAATGGTCATGACTCCTGTCTTTCCCTGCAGCGGCCTTACATAAGCCTATTTGGTGTCCTGGGGGCATCCTCACCTAACTCTTCATCCTCCCATTCCACCCTCCTTCTCACCCTTTCCTCTCTTTTATCTTCTCATCCTCCTAACCCGCCCACTTATCCCTTTAGTGCCCAGACGACACATAAAGGTTTTTACCCATGCTTAAGGGTTTTGGCCAAGACTTTAATCACATCTGGCACAGGTTCAGTCTTCAACAATGGTGATATCTATCCCCCTATACCCTTCCATCTTTCTGCATCTCATCCACTCTCCATATTTTTTCAGATCCCCGTGGCAACCATGGCTTTCCCTTTGGGTCACTTTCTTATCTCTTCAGGACTTATTCGAACTCCGGCATCCTCCATAATTCCCCGTTCATCAAATCTTTGCCTCCATCCCCACACAATCCCTCCAATCCAGCAGCTTTCCAGGACAATTCCACCAATCCCTGCTTAGGTCTGTTCATTGTTTATGTTTTGCCTGAAATACGCATCCCTATTGAGGGATGGTTTTTAAACTTTCCAAATTTAACTCTTTTATGCATCCTTCCCCTTTGTTTTAAATTTGCAATGGAAAAAAAATGATCTCCTCCTGGGATTCCATGTTCTTTTTCTCTGCAAATGAAACTGAAATTTATTTTAGAAATCACTAAAAACATCTTTTGAAAACAATCTTCTCTTTTTGCATAAACAGTTTGCAATGTTTTAAAATATTGACAGTTTAAGTGATATGAAATTAGAATTCAATATAAAAAAACCCAAATTAAATGTTGATTGCACAAGAACATACCTACATTAGTTCTTAAAAGACTTCCATTGTGAAATAAATGTAAATGATTAATAAAATCAATAGATGCTAAACAGATACACTTTTCGTTCACAGATTCATTGTTGTTCATGGAAATATTCTTAGTCTTCTAGAGTCATAAAATTTCAATTATCTTGACTGACCTAATAAAAAAGTCCAGCTGAATTAATTTTATGTAAATTGGAGAATCTGAAATAAGCTTAAACTAAGAGATAACCTATGTCAGAATTCCACCCCTACACACTATGTAGTGGACTATGTAGTGCCCTACATAGTCCACTATATAGTGCATTGTATAGTGGACTATATAATTCACTATATTGTGCGTTTACCATTTCGTAGTGCTGTCTGAATCTACCATTCCAAAACCGAGTGCACTAGAAATTTCTCACAAGTCTTTGCAAAAACTAGCTGACTACATTAGTGAATATAGACCACAATGCTTTGCGATCGAACAATTTTTGTGAAAAAAAAAACATGTTAATATGCAATTTTTTTAACAAGCCATCCACATTTTCATCATCAGTGGAATCAGATATAGACTTCCTCTTTTACTTCCTGAAATTGGTGATGTCATATCCGGCATTTAGAAAAATGAAAGAAAAGTAGTGAGAAATTTAGAATAGCTACATTTATAAATTGATGGCTGAGGTGCACATAGATGATAAACTATGTAGGTTTTTACATCCCTGTTGACCTCAAGACGTCTTGTTTGCTCAATGGTACCAACAGAATGAGCAGATTTAAAGCACTCATTTATTATTAAAAAAAGAAGGTCATGAATGCAAATCCAAATTTCCTAAAAGCTAAAGTAAGACTATGCAGCTCATTCTAGGTTTTGATCAGTAGAAAATGAGCACAAATGGCTCTTTTACTGGCGACCCCTGGGGTAGCCAGTTAAAAATAAATAAATAAATAAATACATTTTTCAACCGAAATGGGGGGACGTGAACTTCCAGTTCCGGACTTCCGGTTCCAGCTAATGATGTCTGGGCACCATCTTGTTGTCTGCAGCCAGGTTCTCTGGAAGTAGGAAAAGTACTTTAGTTTAGTCAGTTTGCTCTGCTGGTGCACATGATGTTAAATTGAAAAATGTACAACTTTATAAATATTGTAATAATACTTAGATTTACTTGTTTTTGTGACCCTTGCATCAGCAAGTAGGCAGAATCTCTAACATCTGCAAGTGTCATGCATAAGATTATTCAATCATATAGTGACATAATGTTTTCCTAGAAATGTGAAAGCTGACTCACAAAGTGAGATTAAAAAGTATCACTGAAGAACATTGACCACAACTGTCCACATTATTCTGAATGATTTGTTGACTTGTTCACACAATACAGAGAAATGCTGTAAGTTAGTCTTTGAGTGTCACATTCCTTCTGCAGCGTTCACTTATCTTCCAGTCCAAACATCACTTCATTCCATAAACCTCAGTTTCGGTTTCCTTGTGTGTGTGTCCGTGTCAGTGTGTGGGTTTATTTATCAGGGTGTGAGACACCTAGGCGGACTGTTTCTGTAAACAGGGCTGTACCACTTATCAGCCATCAAGTGTCCTTGATTAACAGTGAAAAACATGCGCAAGCATGTTTGTGACTCACAATCAAGTCTGTGTATCAGAGTGGACTTACTTGTGCTGGAAAAAAAGAAGAGACTCCAGTGCAGAAACGTCAAGTCATTTAGGAAACTGTGGAAAATGAAGACACGCTGGCTTTATTTCACCAACACACTTAGTTCCCACGATGGACGGTGTGTGTATTTGGTCTGTGAGCGCCGGGCTTATCTGGCTGTTGTGTCATAACAACCCTTTCAGTGGGTGTGTGTGACAGCAGATATATGTGCTCACAGAGAGAGGCACACACAAGGACATGCAGAGACTTTTTAGTCCCTGAAAAAGGTCAAAAAAGGCCTCGCACAGGAAGTAATGATACAGAAACAGATACGACACTTCCTGAATAGATCTGGAAACGTACACATCCATACATCTCCTTCCCTTTGTGAAAGAGCAATAGACCGAACATCCACTGAGTGCGAGCAGTGCTGCACTGAAGTTCCCACGTAGCAAAGATCTGCACATTTACTCGTCTTCCATAAATGTCATATTTATGTTGTGTGTGTTATTTATAGCACTCTTAAGTGAGCCCTTTTAAATAAAGTTTGATTTGATTTAAATACTTCATTGTGGACAGTACGTCGTCTGGCTCCAACATGGTGGTGTCCGTATTGCAATAAAATAGCGAGTGAATTGTTTTACTTTGGTTGGAGCCAACAGTGTAAGACGTTTTCTGTGACATCACAGTCACTCTGTCCAGTTTTCGGATACACCCAATGTGTAAACCTGATTTATTTGTTTTCTTGAAAATGGGTAACTAATACTGTTAAAACTTAACTGACCTATGCATTTCTGTTTTAGCTGCTTATGTTTTTTGAGGTTGGGTTTCCTGTTTCAGCATTGTTTTTATTATTTTAAGATTATCATTCAGTTTTGTAAAAATTCAAGTTAGTAGACTTTTTTTTTTCCTTTTGCACAGTTTCTGGTTCTGCTTTGGTTCAGGAAGTAGACACGCCAGGTTTGAGTTTCTATCCCCTCAGCTGTTTGGGTTCAAGTTAACAGTCTTGAGTGCATTCAAATTCCTGGTTTTATCTAAATCCATAGTTAGACCGTCTTTCTTGGCACCTTTGTACTACACCTGCGGTTCAGGATTAAGTTGAAAGTGATTCAATTTGGGTGATTTGGCTTCAAAAGTCATATTTTTGTTTCCTTACTGTGTATATGATAATAAACCCCTTTGAATCTTTGAATTCCTCTGGGTTGGTTGTTGTTCAGTCAGTGCAGCTCTGGATGGGGACCTGCAACGCCGCTGCATCCTCCATTACAGCTGATAAACTATCTTCAGTTGACCAATTGTTTCCATTTTTGTTTTGACCTAAAACTTTAAAAGCCTTCTGTGCTCATTTCTTTTGCATGTGTATTTTTCCTAATTTGACAAAAACAACCAAACAGGGCAGGAGACCAAATCATATCTTTGTTTGTCTCATCACTGAGACAAATAGGTCACTTTTGTTCAAACAAGTCATGTTGACAGAGTAAGCAGGTCACGGTAAACTTTGTCTAAACTTGGGCTAATTTTGGTGATTCTAATGTGACAGCTCAGAGATATGAGACAGAAAACATCACCAATTATTTGACACAGTTCAGTGTCTAAAATCTGGATTTAAAAAGGTGGATTCTCCACAAAATTGCATCGCAGTGGAGATTGAAGGTACTTTTGGTACAGTTTTTTTAAATAAAAAACATTTTCTCACAAATCTGTTGACAGATCAGATGATTCAGGTTAACTCGCACACTTTGGATAAGTAGAGACAAGAACTGGTTTGAAGATAAGAATGAAAGGAATTTAACTCTGAGAGAAAAGACAAACGCTTTTACAGGTGAGAAAATGAAACGGTGGAAAGTGAGGCACGGCAGCAAGCCATTGTCCTACTTGGCAGTGATGTCCTGACTGCATTCCTCTGCTGAAAAGAAGAAAGTTCAACTGCATGGAATATCCTCAGTGAGGGCAGAGAATACGGAAAAGCAGGGAGTCATAAAAAATCAGATAACTTGGTATAAAGTTTTATTGCTTTTCCAAAGTATGTTGAAGATGTAAAATGACGTCCAACACATGTAAATTAGTTTTGATTTGGCAAACAAAATGTGTGCATCACTGAAAGAAAAAAATGTGCAATTACAGAATGAGTTTTCACATTATTCTGTGTAAAAGGATTTATAACTTAAAATATAATTTTGGGTGTGTGTGAAAAACACAGGTGTGAAAGTATTTTGCACCTTTCACCTGCTTTGAACTTTTAAGATTAATTTGAGCAGCCTGAAAACGTTTAGCTAAACATAACTTTTTCAGTAATTATTTAATAAAACTAACAGGAAACTATATATCAGTTTGCAGAAAACTTAAAGTCAATGACAAGAGCAGTGGTTCATGGAGAAAGCATCCTAAAGAACTGTGAGTATCGGTAGTCTTGGGTTATGTTAGCTTCTTCTTTAGCCACACAGGTCCTTACAGGTGGATCAGAGGTGTCTATGGACCAAAAACGGGTAAACTTGTACAGGGTACACAGGTGGCCCATGCAAAATATCAAGGCCGCAGACCACTTGGTGAGCGCGTCGAGCAAAAACATTCATACACATTTTTCTATGGATACGCTGTAATTAAAAAGAGTGTAACAAATACTTATAAAAAATAGAAGGGTGAATACGGGCAAAGTAGGTGAGACACAGGCGTGTCATATAGGTTTTTAATATTTTCAAACCCCAGAAATCTTGTGCAAAGAGCCCATAAATGCTATTTACAAGCTTTGACTGACTTTCTGTTGGGATTTAGCATAGTTTCTTTACGAAACACTTCCTACACGAACAAGAATGCTACATTCCATTTTCATGATGTCCTTGAAAGATGTCGTACGAACATTACGGAAACAGTACGACACAGCTGCGCTCCCTTTAAGATGCGGCCGCTCCTCTCTACGACCCTCCATGGACCTAGACGACCAAAAAACCTGCAGCAACCATACAGGTCAACTTTCATACAGGAGCATGTGACCATGGCTTTAGCTAAACGTGAATTTCAAGCTTTTTTATTGATTTATCAGGTTTATTTCAAGCATAAATTGTGGACAATACAAGACAAAAAAAAAAAAAAATCACATAGATTTTTCAAACTTATTACAGCGATAAGGACATGCACTGATTAGAAAAAAACAAAAACAAAACTCAGGCAAATAAAAACAAAGATTCACTTATGCCACAAATTAAATATAATAATTGTTGACTAAAGTCAAGTAGAGTTTGATTGATTGACTTTTGCTTTGATTTGATTTTGTAAGCTTGACTTAGCTAACACAAGACTAAGTAACAAAAGTTTTATTTTCTCTTAAACTAAAACTGTGAGCTGCTTGAAGGAGGAGCTTGATAGCTGAAGGCTCATTTTCCATTCTGGCTCTAGATATTCTTGGAAGTGCAACAGTAGACAGAAATAGAGGACTGTGTGCAGAAGTCTAAAGTCACATTTATTTGTTTCCATGCCTGTAGGACACCTGATATTCATAAAAGCTTTCCTCTGTCATCTACACTAAACTCTTCATTCTTTTGAGTCAAAGACACACTCCAATGAAAATCATGTTTTTGTTTTTTAACATGTTCTCGAAGCATTTTTCTCATGACAAATATAAAATAATTTAAGATTAAAACCATGTTCCTGAGCATTTCTTTGTTCAAATTATGTTGAATCAGGAGCAAATGATAACTTGTGGTTTGAGAAAGCTCAGGTTTGTCTCTGCAATGGGCTAGCCAAAGTCTCCCTTCTGCGCTAAATTTGTTACATCCACTTGGAGACAAATAGATATCTTAACATAGATAATTTTCCTCGTCTGGACTGCAATCTGGCTCAAGGCTACACAGCTCTCTTTTTTTCCCCTACACTAGCGTTAGCTTTAGCTTGTGAGATGCTATGAGCTAGCGCAGAGGTCTGCAACCTGCAGCTCCAGAGCCACATGTGGCTCTTTTATCTCTCATGGTGGCTCTCTGGCTGAAGAAAAATAATATAATAGTAAGTTTTTATTTTTTATTTTTTTGTAATTTAGTCTATTAAGAAATTTTAGGCTATTTTGGAGTTTAGCT
>NC_050518.1:2942880-2944059 GCF_002922805.2 Oryzias melastigma
TGTGGGATGAGGGTGAACAGTAAAACAGTGATTGATGAAGAAAGAAATATTAGACATTCTTTCAGAAGATAAGGACAAATGAATAGCAGAGAGGATAGGGGGAAGGGTGTAGTTTAGATACAGTAGCTAGTCATTCCACCGCCTGGACAGACAGTTTATCTAATTAAAGAGGCCCTGCACAGTGAACAATGACAGGAGTGAAGGTTGATGGTCCATGTGTGCTTACCTTTGGACCTTTCTGGATTCCTGCTCCTCCTGTAAGGGAAGTTTAAGATTGACAGACAGACGGACAGGAAATGGAACATTTAAGCCTGAAATATTTGTCTGGTTATATTTTTGCCAATTGTTTCAGTTCAAATTGTGTTAACATACATGTCTACCAAATGTAAAAAGGAGTTTTGGAGTAACGGGGTTGTTTGACTTCTTCAAATCAAACTGAGTTAAAATCTGCGTTTATTGCTCAGTTTCAGTCATGATCGACTCCTGCTACTGGAAGAATGGGAACCGTTTCTAGGATTCCTAATAAAAAAAACAAAGGGAACACTTTGTCCTGCTCTCTGTTCCTGTCCTTCATTCTTTCATTTTCATATTTCCCAGCTTCTTTCTCTTCTTACTTGAGTCTTTGTCCTCAGTTCATGGGCCACTGGCAGATGCTTGTGGGCTCAAATGTCAGAAAGTCAAGGGTTTCCCAGCCAAGCAATTACAGACTGGAGGAGAATAGGAACACACAAATGCACACGCACACACCCAGAACATCAAAACTATATGAATATACAGTCCAACTACAAAACTGCTGCTAGAAAAATGGCTAATTATATCCATATGCACAATTTCCTGTGAACACCTGTCATTCATATCGATAACTGTGCACATATACACACATGTGAAGTCAGGTGGTTTTCAAATCACAGCAGATGTGTGTTCCAGAGCAGTAAAGTGGTTTTGGGTTCTTTGTGAGCCGGCGTTGAGTCTATCTAACACACACTGACTTCTGCTTCACTTTATCTGCCTACAAAGGCGAGTAAGCAGCTGCTTGACTGTTATTAGGCTCTTTGAAAGCACCTGCTTGATGTGTGTGATTACACTCAAACACACACAGAAACACAAAGTTACGTGGGAGCTCCATCAGGGCACCGGTGGCCAGCTGTAAATGCTCCACTGACCCAAATGTGCAACCTT
>NC_050518.1:2944135-2944864 GCF_002922805.2 Oryzias melastigma
TTTATATATATATATATATATATATATATATATATATACTTTCTACGTGTGCATAACTGTTTCTGCAGCATCCGCGTTTGGTCAAGCGAGATTCTGCAGAAATGTTTTGGAATCTATCAGCACTTCTCATCCTCATGACCTAAATCATTCATGAGCAGTGTGCATCCATCCTCACCTCTCCTCGGTCAATGCTGTGCAAGTGCTGCGTGTGTGTGTCAGCTGTAATGCATGTGTGTAAAATCATGCGTTTTCAGTACAAATATTCATTTTTTGTTAACTAAAGTCTAAAAATGGAGATGCCCCTGCAGAGTACTATTGCAACAGTTTGAATTTGCTGAACCCAGTTAACTTTAACCAGATGTGCAGGTACTTTGTGTGTTTGTATCATTTATTATCAGTCGTGATTATTTTCAGTGAACAACATTTTAAAGAATTTAACAATAAGAGTGATTAAATCAAACCTAAAAAGCAATACAACAAAAGCATAAAAAATAAAAAGTCAGTGATGAACATGTAAATAAATACTAATTAAAACTAGATGATGCTACAACAGTCATATAAAGGTGAACTCAAAAGGATGAACTTTGAGTTATATTTTGAGTATTTTTCCTGATATTTTGCAAAAGGATAAGAGGATTGTTTCTTAAGAACTCATAAATAAATAAAAAAACTAAAAAAATGGGAAAAAAAAGCAGCACTGGCCAGTGGATGAGGTGTTTTTTTGCCAGC
>NC_050518.1:2945260-2947654 GCF_002922805.2 Oryzias melastigma
TAAATAAATAAAAAAACTAAAAAAAATGGGAAAAAAGCAGCACTGGCCAGTGGATGAGGTGTTTTTTTGCCAGCCCAGGGGCTTTGTGTAAACATCCTCAGAAAGAACACCCCCTGCATCTTAAACAAGTCTGTTGTGTAGAAATTAAGCCAAAGACTTGCAGAACAGGATTTCTTAAAGTCTCACTCCAATCGTCATCATCTCTTTAGTAAAAGCGTCCCAATGGTCTTTTGATTATGATTATGCTGTTTTTGGGGTAAATTGAAAAAACAGCATCGTTTCCTAGGACATAGTTTCTGCAGAGCGGCAGTAGTTCATCAGTAATTCACCTATGAAGCGTGAACAGTAACACAACAGCTTTTTCAAGCGACATCCTGATTCGCAAAAATTTAAATAGAAAATAAATCAAAATGCAGTTTTAATCTAAGTTATTTTTGTATATGTCCGCCATCATGATAAAAATGCTACAAGAACAGTTAAAAACACCAAAACCCTGATTTTCGTTGGAGTTTCTTGAAGTAACGCTGACGCTACAAACCCACTTTCTCACTTTACTTTTCTCTTAATTAGTCAAAAGGTTTAATTGATTTTATCATTTGTCTGATTGATACTTTCCTCCACATGATGGTAATCATCTCCCCCCCACTTTCACACTGGCCAAAACCAACCAGAACAGAAGGTTAAAGAGAGCTGAGCACAGGGGATTCGGTGAAGTTAGCTTTCTTTGTCTGTGTGTGAAAGTGTTAAAGGCTAAACTAAAGAATTAGGGAAACATCACAAGGGGCAGAGAAAGCTGAGACCTTTAAAGACACATGTGTGTTCTGTTTGTGTATTTGTTGCCCGTGTCTGTGCGCACATTTGAGGTCAGATGCCTGTTATTGACAATGGCCTGTGAGGAGACGGGCTCCGTTAAAAAAAATAAAAAAAAAAGGCCTTGAACAAACAGAAAGATAGAGAAGGGAGGTAATGAGGCAGTGAAAAAAGGGATGGTGGAAAAGGTGCAAACATGTGTGGCTTTGTGAAGAATTTTTAAGAGAAAATTTAATGTAACAATTTCAGTAAGAAAATTACTCATTAGGACATTTAGGTAATTGAATAAAAGAGGATTAAGAGCAGAGAAAATTAGTTTAAAGGGAAAATGAAGTCAGAATTTCAAACAAAAAGCTTAAGCTGAGGTGAATGTGCTTAGAAAGGGTGCAGGGAGGAGTGAATTAGATTTGGATGAGAGTAGATAGGGATGGATAGATGGGTTTAAAACATGTGAGGTAATTTTAGATAAGCCAAACTGGAGGGAAAACCCAAAGGCTTTTCTGGGCAAAGGTTACCTGCAACTGACAAAAGTGGCAGTGGGTCAAGGGTGTGCACGGATGTGTGTGAAGGAAACACAAAGAGAACATAGACGGGCCTCCGTGTGATGGAAAGCTGGACGGATAGCTGATCCCTGCAAGGATGCGATGGTGCGGGTGAAGTAGCCAATCAATATCCGGTTAATAAATTATAAGCCACAATATTTCAAAAAGCACCAGAAAACAGGCGATCCAAGCCTCCCTGAGCTGAAGGAAAGAATAAAAACATGGAGTGAGCGCATGTGTCGGGGTGGGTGTTATGTTTGTGTGTCGCAGTGGAAAATGTGCGGCTGCTCATTTGTGCAGGTGTTGATGTTTAATAACCGGGGTTGACATTTTCAGGTGCTCATGTCCGGTTTGTGACATCAGAGCGTGTTTTCCTTCATCGTCCTCGGTGTCACATATCCGTTTGTGTGAAAGCCTTACTCATGCAGCTTGAGAACACACATGAGCCACTGAAAAGAGAGAAGAAGAGAGGTCTAGAGAAGCAGTAATGAAGGAGAAATGGGGTGGACAGTTTTATAGACATATTACTAGTCGTGTTTGACGGGAAGCTTTAAATAGCATGTTGTTAACGGCTTTTCTATAAATGGTTGTTCCTGCTAAAAAGGGTCTAAAATGACAGAAAATGTTTTTACAGTAAAATCAGATTTGTGACACTAATTAGTTTTCCAATGAAAGTGGAGCTACACTTAAAGTGAAACTAATAAATAGTGAAAGTGAACAGATACATGTATGTGTGCAATGTGACTTTTTCGCATTTAATTGGGTTACGAACACAAATGATTTCTGACAATAGTGAGAGTGGAGCAGGAAGAACACATTAAGTATTTTACAATCCATGGTCTCTTTAGACTGCCTTGATCATGAAGCCAAGTCGGCTGTTCAGTCACAGCTACTCATAGTTTGGTTTATTTGTGACAAGTGTGACTGAGCGTTCTAATTACCTAAAACTGTTAGGTGGATAGAAAGGAAATAGAATAAAACAGCGCAAACACACATTTTTAAGTTAGAATTTTCCCCACTATAGACTTCTTAAAGGCCTCTT
>NC_050518.1:2947804-2948200 GCF_002922805.2 Oryzias melastigma
AGAATAAAACAGCTCAAACACACATTTATAAGTTAGAATTTTCCCCACTATAGACTTCTTCTTTTTTTTTTATAGTGAGGAATGAACAGTAAAATGCATTTAAAACCTCAAAAAGTAGAATTTTCATGGTAGGGCCCCTTTAAATAACTTTCAATATTTTACTCTCCATAAAATATATTTTGTCAAAATTATACAAGTTAGACATAAGTGCACGATGACATTGGGCCATTAATAGCAATAAAATAAAATGATCTGGGGGGCCGGATCTGGCCCCCGGGCCATGACTAATGGTCCCACCCAAAACTCAGAGGCATATTATTAATAAGCTCATTATGTTCTGTAACAACTATGTCCCCAAAAACACTAGACACTGTTTAATAACAGCTTAATTACAAT
>NC_050518.1:2948492-2969255 GCF_002922805.2 Oryzias melastigma
TGTTACGACTTTTACTTCCTCTAAATAGTCAAGTTTGATCGTCTTCTCCCCGCCATCGCTGTATGAGCTTTCACCATCGTCATCCGAGGCCCCTGTATCCTCAGATGAGGAAACCTCCGGTTCAAACTGGTAGGGCTGTACACCCTCCGAACCCTGAGTCGTTAAAATTCCCGTGTTTGATGAAGGCTCATCACCTTCATCCAAAGAAATATCCGCTAAATCGTGGTCTACGTCGCTCCTCAAACCGTCCGCCATTGTTGTTTACACTCTAGGATCCCTGAGGTGACGTCACGCGCAGCCCCCGCCCATCACCACCTATCGCCCAAATTTAAAGCTGTGCACGACCATAAAATGATCAATAAAATCGCGCTGGATCATTTTAAGTGGATATTTTTATCAGATTCGTTTTCCAAGTTCCATTGACTTTCTAAATTTAAAACAAAAAATTGCCACTGCACGAGGCCTTTAAAGACAAACTCTAATGAAAATGTTTTTTGTCACATTTCTCTGATGATTTTGAGAAAATTAAGCTCCTGAGTAACTCTTTGTTCAAATTGTTGTGAAAAAGATGTCAAAAAATGCAGTTTGTAAAAGCTTAGACGTGACTAAGAAAATACGTTGTGCGGGCTGCAGCAGACAAATAGATCCATGCATGTCTTCATTTTCCTCAGATGAGCTGACGTCTGGCACAAAACTGTACTGCTGGATAGCTCTGATATTGGTCGCCATTTTTGTCGTTCTGCTAATGCTTAAAGAAGCGCTGCGGAAAAGGTAACAAACACCTACTTGAGCTGGAATTTATTAAAGACTGGAATATATACGGTATTCTGCCTCTAAAATGAAAGTTTTTTTTCGCGGAATATCACTGGTAAGGGGATAAATTGAGCGTTGTGTAAGCCGGGGGGCGGAGCTTGCAGCACAGACTCTTCCTACATGAACGGATCAAAATGCCGCTTTGAGGTTCTTTATAGTGAGGAATGAACAGTAAAATGCATTTAAAACCTCAAAAAGTAGAATTTTCATGGTAGGGCCTCTTTAAATGACTTTCAATATTTTACTCTCCATAAAATATATTTTGTTAAAAATTATACAAGTTAGACGTAAGTGCACGATGACATTGGGCCATTAATAGAAATAAAATAAAATGATCTTGGGGGCCGGATCTGGCCTTGACTAATGGTTCCACCCAAAACTCATAGGCATATTATTGATAAGCTCATCACTATGTCTCCAAAAAACACTAGACACTGTTTAATAACAGCATAATTACAATTAAAACAAAAAAGTATATGTTTTTTTTTTTTTTGCTATTTTATACAGGGATCCCGCAGGGTCACCAAAAAGTCTTAAAATCATTCAATTTACGAATTTAGAAATGATACCTTGTAAAATCTTGAATTTTGATATTTGAACCTTATAATTGTGCTGCTTGAAACTTCACCGTTTCACATTTCATGTCAAAAATCATTTTTTTCAACCAAGATTATTTGGATCAAATGATGTAAGTAACATTGGGAAAACCAGTGCACTGAATGCCTACCGCCATAAAAAAAAATAATAAAAAAGATGATCTTAAAACATCACGGTACAGACCACAAAAAAGAAAATAAGAATAGTTTTGACCATAACATGGGAATAAAATAACAAAATGGGAAATAATTAACAAAGTGGGATATAGACTTGTAAATTGGTCTTAATTTTTGACATAAATGGTCTTTGAAAGTCTTAAAACGTTTTTAATTCAACTTGAAGAAACTTGTAGGAACCTCTTTAAAGAACTGAAAAGATGATCAATGTGAGTCTTCTTTAACTTCAAACAATAAAGTTGTTCACTTCCTCTTCTTTTTGAGTAGTTTTGACCTTTGCTTTCTGTATTTTGCCAGTGAAAAGGTGCATAAACTAGATAGTTTGATAGTTTTATTACAGCTTAAATGCAGCTGCAATTGACATTTAAAGTTGAATTTACAGGAACTCATAGAAATGATGCACTCTAATTCCCAAACAACGTGAAATGTTTGGCTCTTCTTAAGATAGCTATAAACCTTTTTTATTTTCTTGTTGAAGGTTATGTTTTGGAGCATGTGAACGCCTGCTTTGCCTGTTGTTTTTACATTTTATGTCACTTTTTCTTGCAATCTGTTGCTCCTTCATGGTTTTGCTGGGTTCCGTTATTTGAGTTATTTTTCTTTTGAAAAAATCTTGCCACTTTTTCGCATAAATTAAGATTTTTTAGCAAAGTGAACTTAAGCGTTCATTCATGAGAATATTATTTTTCTTAAATTTGCTTTTTTGCAATCAACTGTTTTTGATTTTCACAGCAAAACTGTAAGTGTGCAATCATTCAGTTATTAAAACAACTACATGTTTTGTTCTTTACAAGAAAAAATTGGGATTTTGGGAAAACAAGATGAATAAACTGAAAAACGTAACTTGGAAATCAACTGCGTCTTTGTTTGGATTTAATTGGATTAAAATAAAGTGAAAATTGAAAATCCAAGAAAATGAAAACTGCACACATCCTTTTTTTTAGTGAAAATGTATTTTTGTATGAAACGTTCTGTATTTGCATATAACACTTGGTAAATCTAATTTTTTTAGATTGCACAGTTTTGTTTGACAGGTGTTTTTTTGCATTTAACCATGCACACATGTACAGTCTTGATGGAGTCTCTAAGGTCCCAGGATCACACATGTGGGTGTTTGTGTGCGTGTGTGTGAGCATATGTGTGTGAACATTTGTGTGTGTGGGGTGTTGATAATAGCTCTCACTGGCAGATGTGATTGGCCGCCTCCTGAGCCACTAGAGATTGTCTAAATGGTTTCAGCTAGACGCCAGACGGTCGCTATACAGTGCGCTCATGTGTGTGTGTGTACCTGTTGTGTGTCTGTTGTTTACATTTGTGTTTACATTAGTTGGTTCAACAGGGGTTTGAGTGTAAAAAACACAAGTGCAGGTCTCCAGATCCATCTTCACTTTCTTTAAATTGTGACTTTTTTTAATTTCTAACGTTTTCAATTTGGCCGTCCAAGTTTTATATTCCACTTATTCTATTTTATTTGTCTTCAGGATGTACAGACAGTTGTTGCTCTGTTTCTGTCTGTTAAGTTTACTTTTCATTTACCTAAAAAATAGAATATTTAGCATATTTTTTTCCCTTCTTAATACAAAACGATGGCAAATGTCTGTCTTCTGAGTCTAGTTGGGGAGACCATTTGTTAAAGCAGTTTGATGGAGGAAAAGGCACAACCAAAAATGACCAGGAACTCAGGTCAAAAGGCTCCAACCTTCTTTGTTCAGACAAAGCCTGCATGGCTGAGCTCAGGGAGCTGATTTGTGAAAAGGAAGGGCTAGCTTGAGTGGGGAGCAGAAATAGGGGATTGCTGATCAAAGATGAGGAGCACCAATCAAAGGGGAGAGATTCAGCAGCCTAGCTGGACTGCACAGCAAGGAGCATGGGTGGAATGGGGGGAAGACAGAGAACAAACCCCCATGGAGAAGGGGGTTAAAAGGCAAGCCTGAAAAGCTAAAAGTCTTTATTCCCACATAAATGTATTTTGCATGGTAGAATTGTCCTTCTCTTTAAAAATGCAGGTGATAGTCCCTCTGTGTTTGTTTAAAAACATTTGTTTCTTGATCAAGATCTAAAAGTTCATTTGAGGGGGGGACTTTTAGTGTGGAGAAACCCCGCTTCTACTTTCCCTACATCCATCTATTTACATCCTCTCCTACTAGCTTAAAGCCCCTCCCACCCTCAACCTAACATTATATGTGCAACAAGAATGGCGAGGAGAGCAGGGGAGCTTGATGTATTTTCTACGTTACAAATAGGCTTCTTATCCAACTGCATTTTTGTAGTATGCTCCTGCTTCCCAATGATTTGAAGAAAATCTTTCATAATATATGTCCTCCATCATGTCACAAGAACCTGTTGATGATTTCAAAAATACAATGGATGCTTCGATGAATCTCTTGAAGGTTCAATTGATGTGACATTGAGAACTGATGCGTCCACATGGAGATTGTTCTGGAAGCTTCGGCGATGTTGGCTGTCTCTAATACTGCATTCACTCCAGTTCGATTCACGCGGCAGGAGTGTCAAATTTAAGTCGATATAAAGACATGATCTGGGGTCTTTCGGCAAGATTTGGGCATTGGCTGCGGCGATGTTGAAGCAGCATGTAAACCAATCAGGGACTCAGCTTCGGGGATGTGATGTTTTCAGTGACTCGATCAAAGGATAGAAAAAAAAAATCCAATATGGCCGCTCAATGCTGGGATTTTCATCCTGAACTTCCATCAATTTTCTTAACTCAGTGGGGAGGTGGGGTTGCCGGAGACTGTCCCGGTTACTGTTGGGCGAAAGGGGGATGGACTCTGGACAGATTGCCAGTCTGTCATGGAGCCCATGGAGAAGGAGTGATCAAGTCTGCTACGCTAGCCAGCTGGTGGAGAACGTAGCAAGTTAGTGAGCTCCACAGCCCAGAATCCGTCAGGTGTAGCAACAACCCACCAACGAGGCTTCAGCAGAGCTAACAAGCACCGCCGCCCAAAGTTTGCCAAGTGTTGTGAGCACCACCGTCCAGGGTCCAGGAGAGCTTCTAAGCGCAGCTGCCCAAAGTCTGCCAAGTGTTTTGGTGTGCCACCGCACAGGCTCCGGCAGAGCTATAGAGCCCCACCATCCAGAGCCCACCAGGTGTAGGGAGCGCCACCACCCAGGCTCTGGCAGAGCTAGCAAGCATTACCACAAAGGGTCCTGCGGAGCTAATGAGGTTTGCTGCCGAGAATCTGCCAGGTGTAGCGAGCGCTAACACCCATGGTCCGGCAGTACTAGCAAGGTTTGCTCCCCGAGCTACCGGGACCTGGGCAATGGAGTTTGTTATGCTGGCTTGCCAGTGGTTGGCTACCAGCAAAAATAGAGCAGCCTTAGAGCAATGAGTGAAGTACGCCGCACCAGAAAGACACTCTGAATCATCTGGTGAACCCAGACACGGAGACGTGTTTGCTGGCGCCGCTCTAGAGCTCTCCAAAACATATAAACCAAAGCTACTCGCTCAACATCATCCATGTTTTCCATGATGTGGCGACGAATGAAGTCCAGAAAAATGTTGGCGTTTGCTCTGCGGCAGGTGCGTCAAGGCGTTGAGATGCAAATTTGACGCGTGTCAAAAGAGCGAATCGCGTCCGGTGTGAGTGCAGCATAGGGCAGTTGTAGCTTCTTTATACCTTGGATGCAGACAGATTTGCTCGATTTTTTTTTTACAAACTTACATTACATTTTAAAGACAATCACAAAGTAAACCAGAGTAAACATAGATTTTGCATCTTATTAAAATGTTACGGTGCAGAAGAGAAAACTAATTGTCAAAATGTATCAATGTTTTGTCATTAAAAGTCGGATCCTTTGAGCCAAGAAAATCCCACCTCTTGGTCTTAAAACAGAAAAATCTGAAGAGCAATGAACTTGTGGAAAATCTCAATACTTAAAAACTGTTTGAAACATCTGAAAGAACTTGGACCCAAACGACCAAAACTTGTTATTTACCTTTATTGAAGAGGAAGAAGAAGTGCCTCGGAGTTAAAGACAGTGCCTTCAGGTTGTTTCACAAAGCAGTGACTTTACCTCTGGACTGTGGCAGAGGGAGTGCCACTGACAGGCAGGCAGGGGTGTGCTTGAGTGGTGCAGACCTTTGCTTTCACGCCTTGCTAGGCGGCAAAAGAGGATCTGTCACAAAAGACAGAACGCAAAAGTTAGAGGGAAAAGAAAAAGGACAAGAGATGAGAAAGCAGGAGGAGAAGGGCAGCCACAGAAAGAGCTGAAAGCTGCTTCTGTCTTGCGTCCCACCCCCAGAGTGTCTTCCCCTCCTCTCTGCTCGGACGGGAGGGAAAGAGAAAAAAAACAGAGGAGGAGTGCAAAAAGAGAAGGAGAGACAACGAGGGAGCTCAGCCGCTCGCGCTGAAGCCCAACACTGAGGAATTCCAGGATTTTTGGAGTTTGGAGCACACAAACAAAAACAAAATTACTGCTTTTCTTGTGGTGACACAAATTTCCACTCCATTTAAAAAAGGGACTATAGAAGGGAGTCAAAGAATCTAATAGAGAACAGCCTTTTGCAGTTCTTTCCTGTGGACTAACTGAGCATGACGGCACCTGCCAGGAGGGAAGAGAGCCAGAGGGGCTGAGGACTGCACCGGGACAGAGGAAGCTCCTCATGAAGGTGAGACGATCAAACCTAGTGTTCTCTTTATTTACTGTAAAATCTCATCACTAATATTTCAGTTTTAATTTGTGGTTTTGTTAGGTATGTGTTGAACTATAGAAAAAAATGTGCACATAGGTGATTTAATAATTTTATTTTAATATTACCCTTTATTAATGAGATTATGAAATAGTTTATTGGCAGTGTTGTTGGCCCCTGAAGTCACAGAGAATTTACATCACTCCTGCTGTTTGTGTTTGTTGTTTTCTGTCAGGACTCTTTGTGTTTGTCTTGAAATGGCTTGTTGTGCTCAAGAATCAGTGAGTGAAAAACTATAAAAAATGATGGATTTTTTATATATGCTAGATTTGAATGAGAGAATATTCTTATCATAACATTGACAAAAAAGTAAAGTAAGCTATCCCATTTGTCCCAGGTTATCATTTATATCATTTTTTTAATAAATATGTTCTATTGCAGTCCTAACTATTTGTAAAATTAAAAATATTTAATAAAACTATGTAAAAACTCAGCTGGCTGACGAGCAACAAAGCATATTTCAGTTTAACAGATTATAAATCAGGTTTCTCTCCTGTTTTGTTCAAACCTCACAAATAATTACAGAGGCTTACTGCTTGTCATTCTGCTTCGCTCTCATCCTCTTTTATCTTTCTGTCTATTCACATATCTCTGCAGAGCGTTGTGTGTGTTTGCTCTCTTTATGTACTTTTGCTCTTTGTCATCGGTCCTCACTCAGAGGATCTTCTGTTTTGAGTGGGTGTGCACGCGATGTCAGGCCGACAGGTGTGCGTTTGCTCTCTCATTTCATGGATCCAGTCCTGTAATCCATGGCCTCACTGGTCTTTACAGCTTCTCCACCCAAAATCCATCCTAACTTGGAGGGAACCCTTCCATTATTGTCCAGACATGAACCCTTTCTTAACCTTTTTATGACATTATTATCAATTTTAGCAATAAATGAGGCTTTATTGGGGTCGTTGTCTAAAGCATCTTCACATTTTTGATAGAGATTTTAGTTCATCATAGAAAAAAGTTTTCTTATTTTGCTTAAGATCAAAGAGGAGACTAAACTTAAGAGGATGCTGATCTACTTTCATGAAAACTGCTTTAATGGTCCAAAAACAAACTTTGTCTGAGCATTAACTTAATTCTCTAAAGCATGTGTCAAAGTCAAGGCCCGGGGGCCGGATCCGGCCCTCAGAGTAATTCTATCCAGCCCTCCAGATCATTTTATTTTATTGTTATTAATGGCACAATGTTATCTTGTGCTTATTTCTAACTAGTATAATTTTGACTAAATATATTTTTATGGAGAGTAAAACATTGAAAGCTATTTAAGGTTTAAGTTGATTTATTCTGGACTAATATTCCTGCTTGTTTTTATTCACAGAAATGCTAAAAAGTTACATTTTGAAAGTTTTAAAAAATAAGTTTTAGTGTGTTCAATAAATGTTTATCTTGTTTGGCCCGTTTTTAGATTTTTGATTGAGTTTGAAACTCCTGCACTAAAGGAAAGTTTGGTATTTGGTCAAGATGGTTTTGTTCCTTTTGCTAATATATATATGTTTTTTATGTAAAATAATATCTTAACACATAAAAACTCAGACCAATTTTTCTTTAAGAATAAAATTATGTGGAAAAAATTACAAACCACGTTGACCACAGAACACGTTTAAGATATTTTTCTGTAACACTGATGTCACTCTGGGTTCTCATGGGTTAAAAGGCCACAAAATCCACTATTTTGGAAACATTATTTCTGTAAAACACTCTTATAGCTAATAATTACTTAAAATTCCAAATGCAAAATTCCCTTTAGCTCCACCCAACATCCCACCCAATGAAAAGGGCTACAGAGTATCAAGCCAACATGTGTTTTATTTTCTTCTGAATAGGAAGTAATTGATGCATTTTGAACTGAACCTCAAAGAGATTGGGGTTGGAATTAGCTCATTATGTCTCAGCACCTCTGAAAGTTAGAAATGTATCCTGCAGGTTTTAAACAAGTCAACATTGTTGCAAAAGCTGTTTATTTTTTTTTTTTAACTTTTGCTTTTTACCGCCTTCATTTGGCCTCGTTTTTGTTTGATGTTGATGCTCAGATTGTGTTGCATAGTTAACCCATCGGTGACGCTGAAGCACAAAATCTTTAACAAACTGTAACTTTTCAACCGTTAACACGATCAATGTCATTCCAGTAGATTATGAACAATTAAAAAAAAATTAAAGTAAATCAAAGAACATAAACACTGGAGGTCTGGTGTTACAGTGTTAAATCTCTCCTTTTTTTCATCAGATTTATACATTTGTGGGGTTTTATTTGAAAAAGATGCTTCATCGTGGCAGCACTTCTAAACTATACTATCTTTTCTTGTTAAATTAAACACAAAAGTGACTGTAAATCAAAAAAGAAAGATTTGATAAATAGATATTTCCAATTAAAAAAGCGATAAACAAGTCTCACAACGTCATGTTGTACATATCTATTTCCTGTAAACCTCAATGTTATGTGTCCAACAAAAGCCAGAGCGAAAAACAATATTTTATTGGTGTTTTTTTCCCTTTATCTGCTTTACTTCACCTTATCTTTTATTGTTTTTCGGTGTTGTCTGCAAGTGTAATCTCTTCATCTCGGTATTTATTACTCCTCATTGCTCATCTCTTCTTCCGGGTTTCATATCCCGGGAAGATCATTTGTTTGAAGCCTGGTTGTACCTGACAGAACACACACACAAGCGTTGCTTTGACCACATGGATGCAGAACAGCAAAGTGGACATTCATTTACGTCAGCTGCTCCTGTGGGTTCAAGGTTGGTCTGCTGATTCAAGAAACAACCATCAAGGTAACTTTACGGGTAAAATGTCTGTGGGCTGATCCACCGTCACACCTTAAAACCCATTAACCCCTTACTCAACTCTTTCACAGTGGAAAAACACATTGACCTTTTCCTTAACCCCTTGTCTAGATGACAAAATGTCCACAGGTCAGCAGAAAGTGGGTAACTCTTAAATGCAGCAGAATCCAGGAGGCGGTTTTCAGCATGGAGGGGAGGGTTTATGACGGCCGTTCTCTGGCAGTTTTGGTGAATCGGTCTGACTTGGTTGGCAGTTTTTCCCAAGAGCGGGCTGAAATGTCAGTTTTCTTTTGTTTAAAATATTTAATGAGTGTCTCTGCTCTCTTGAAATATTGACTTTTTCCCCTATAGCCAGAGGGGACAGATGGGAGAGGAGGTTGTTATATCATTCAAATAAAAAGCAAAAGGATGTTAGCATCAAACTTTCATCAGCTTCTTTTTATTATTAATTTTTTTTCTTCAATTCTGCTGATCGAGTTGAAAAGTATGGAGTCTAATAAAACATAAAATGTCTGTTTAAGTGTAAGGCAGTGAGGAAGGAAATACGTCAATATATTTTATGCATGCTAATTAGTAAGTTACTCAGGTGGATTTAATTCTACCTTTTTTTATTTATCATTTTTAAAGTCACATTAATTTTGTTTTAGTTCACCAACAAGATTGTATTTTCAACCTCATACGGTTGAATTGCTTTATTGTTTGAATGTTTCAGATCATTTCTGAATGGTTAACAGAAATAAAACAAGTTGTTGCAGTTTATTCTGATTTTAATTTGAAATCTTTCTCGTCCATCAGACTGTCTCAAAAAGTAGATAAAAGCGTAAATAAAAGCATGACTGATGTGTTAGGTTAATGTCCTGCAACAGGACACATTAGAGTGGGTTTAAATAGGTGTGGAATGCCTCAAACGTTCACACCTTTGTTTGCTTCGGTCTGTGTTCACACTCACATCCTCAGAAGAGTAAACATGATGCCTGAAATGTGGGGAAGATTCTAAAAGTGAACTATCACCAAGAGGGGAAATAGACTCAAAACGCCAGCTCAATTTTTTTTTTTTTACAGAAAAGACGTTCATATTTTTCCCTTTCTTTTTCTAATATCTGTTTTTTTTTTCTTTTTTTTTTTTCTAAAGTACCAATTTACAACCACATTTGTCTCAAAATTAGTTGGAAATAAATGCAGGGAGGCAGATTGAGATGGTTTGGATGTGTTTCTGAGGAGGGAGAGTAATTATGTTTGTAAAAAGGAAGCTGAGGTTGGAGCTAACAGGAAGAGGTTCAGAGGATGTAGTGAAGGAGGACATGATGGCGGTTGGTGTGAACGAGGAGAAGGTCAGATGGCGACCACTAAAGGGAGAAGACAAAGACGCTTTCTCAAAGTGCTTCACATGAAGACAGACGTGAGCTTTAGGGTTCATTATGGTTAGTATAAACTCAAAAACTATGTACAGTTTTCAGTTTCGTTTCTCTGTTTCTCTCACAATCGCTGAACTGCATCAGTGTTCACTTGCAAGCAGGGTCCCTTGTGTTGAGAACGAACAGTTTCTTTTTTGGTCCACAGCCCATTTCAGATGGTCTTTAAGTTGTTTGTTTCAGTCTTAGGCAGGGGTCTGCAATCTTTCACATTTACAGAGCCATTCATTTCATTTTTATACTGACCAAAATCCCAGTATAGGAGCCACAAAGTCTCACTTCACCCTGTAGAAAAAATAAATCACTGATTGTATTAATTGTCACAATTATGCGAAATATATATATATATATTTTTCAAACTAATAACATGTATTCATTTAAAAAATAGAAAATAATACATAACTCTTGACAAAGATTCACATGACTTCCTTTCAAAATAAAAGACACTCTGTGTCACATAAAATCATGTCAAAGAGGCAAATATAGCAGTAGGTACTGCGATGTTTTGGGGGATTTATGAATAAAAAAAACTAAACACGGTTTGCTTCAATGGAGGATTGGTGGATCTCAGCCAAAAATCTGTAAATCAAATCAGAGGTAATTAAGTGAACCTTATTTATTTTTGGACCTTATGACACGTTTAAAATTGCTGTATTTTATTTAAATCTGTGGCAGTTAAAATTATCACTGATAGTTTGATTGGATGGCAAAGCATCTTTTTTTTCATCATTCAAGACATTTTTCACACATATATTCAAATTATCT
The DNA here is from genome assembly GCF_002922805.2 of Oryzias melastigma. Classification (NCBI taxonomy): domain Eukaryota; kingdom Metazoa; phylum Chordata; class Actinopteri; order Beloniformes; family Adrianichthyidae; genus Oryzias; species Oryzias melastigma. The sequence goes on from NC_050518.1 coordinate 2,959,744, forward strand.
GTTTTATGGAGGGAAATCTATAATAAAAACAGCACAAAAATGCCATTTTAAAATGAAAGAACAATAAAAAATCAACAGTTCTCTTTGTTCTGAGCATATTTATTGGTATGTTAAGTATAATAAGAGTATGTATTCTAAGAGGGACAAAACTTTGAGTCTGAAATATTGTTGGTCTTCTGGTAGACTATAGTGTTTCATAGCGCTAAAGTAGATGAGCTGCTTCAGATTGAATGATCAGTGCCCCCAGCTGCCAGGATTATTTCCCTGCTGGAGTGTTCACTGCAGCTTATTTAATGTCTGTGTTATGAGCAAACCATCCCAGAGGTCTGTTTCTGTTAGTGATACCGGAGTATCCCACTCTCCTGACTTTTGCTTTTTTAAGTTACACACCATATGTTTAAAGCTTAAAACAGCCGTCAGGTTTGCAGTCAATTTGAGCTCAATCAAAAAACAAATGAACATTAAGAATAGAAAGGAACTAAGCAGATGGTCTGAATGTTTACTTACATTTGTGAAGTCACTATAAATGAACAAAGACACTTAGCAGAACCTTCCAACTGTTTTGGGATTGCCTGTGTCCTATACCCCCATCGCTAGAAAGAATTTATTAAGAAAAAATGTTTCATTTCTGCATTGTGCGCTCTTACACAGTCAAAGTGTGGCTCAAAGGTTTATGGTTCATGTTCACATTTATTTAGTTTTGGATTTGTAATTCAGCTCACAGATGGGTGGAGTCAGGTGGTCACTGAACCTCATATAACTAGTTGCTATGAAATAAATGGTGAATTTATGAGTGTAAACATAGAAAACATAAAGAGATTTGACCACAATAATGTGGATTATTGTATTTTTATGACATAGTCTCTGTAGTTAGCCCACACATTTATAATTGTATTGGAAGTAAATATTCTAAAAGGCTTAAAACAGATTTTCTTTATTGTTCATGGAAGTTAGTTTATTTTGTTAAGATCTTATGTACTTTTTAAAAACTGATTGTGGCCAATAAACAGCTTTAAAACGTTTTATCTGTTTTTTTTTTTATATAGTTTTTCCCAATTTCTACAGTGGAGCTTTGCTTGCAGCAGAAGTTGTTTGTGATCTAAGTGAGGTTTAAAAATTTGATTTCATAATTGTATATATTACAAAGGGATGGCGCTAGGGTGGGAGCATAGCTACCTCCCAGCAAAAAAACAGTGCTCCCCCTACATTGGAACCACTATTAACAAAGATGGGGGATTCTTAAGCTTCTTTAATCATTAGTTCCTCAGCAAAAAGAACTGATGTTTTAATATTAACAAAAGTATTAATAAAACAGTTTGAAATACCGGTACATATTTTTAATCCTTTTAATAGCCTTCCACTCTGCTATTCTCATTTGACTCCCCACTATGAAATGTTCTAACTGTTTGGCAACATAAATTGGGCATAATTATTTCATAAAGACTGAGGTCATCTTTAGTTTGATGATAACGATGTGAGTCAAATGTTTTGTTTGTTTTCAAACTAACTCAATATGTGAACATCATAAACTTAGTTTACACAAAGATAACGGTTTCTCTAATTTCTCATCAATGCAGCCACAAAGAGTTGTCTTTTCTATTTCTGACCCACAAACAATTCTATAACATACAATTTAAACGATCTGCACTAAAAAGAAGAACATTAGCTTGTCTTATACTTGGCTTTAAAATCCCACTCCAGCTTTATTTATTTCCTATTACAAAATCATTCCTAGTGGTCTTTTTAAATTATGATTATGAGATTTTTAAGCAAAATCAAAAAGTCTGTGCCGTGTTTTAAGACATATTTTCTGAGGACTGATTAAAATTTGCCTTGTTAGTTGTGGGCGGGAAGTTAGATCTGGTATTTTCCCATCAGCCCTTTGTTTACTCTCTTCTCCTTGTAGTGGAGAAAGGGGACTTTTGCTGTGTCCCAAACTCAAGATTTTTCAAGCCGTGGGTTTTCATCTACTCCTAATCCGTCATGATTTGAGTAAGAAATACAAAGAAGTTTTAATCTTATTCATATTTTATGTCCATTATGAGAAAAATGCTACAAGAAGATGTTTAAAACACACACAAAAAATATATTTTTATTTTAGTGGGTCTTTAATAATTGGTTTATAGTATAAAATTATCTGTTGGTATGTTGACTATAATGATACATTTGAGCGTCTCACTTCTTTGAATGACTCAAACTTAGTCTTTCTCTTCATCTTTGTGCATTTTGTTGGACTCCCCCCCTACCCTCCCACTTATCCTCACTGTCTCCCCTTATTTCCTCTTTGGTTGACAGGCTCTCCCTCCCCAGACTGATCTGTAATTCCTGTCTGAAATTGTGTCCACACTCACATGCCTGTGTGTTTGGACTCCAGCTCTGTCCTGTCCCATCACTTTGAGCAGTCATGCAGTGTTGGGGGGGAGGCGAGGTGGAATTAGCAGACATTACAGAGGAAGATGGGAAAATAACTGGATTCCCACCCTCTCTGTCACACATGCGTTCACTGCAGTTTCAGGACCCTTCACTGCCTCTGCATGCACACCGAGCGTCCCAGGGTAGTGCTGGAGGGGCTTATGCGGAGGATTTTGCTGTTCTGCAGTGTGCCTGTCAGATAAGGAAGGAGACACAGGTTTGCCTGGTGGCACGCCACCGAGCATGTGGAGTGCAGCCTCTTCTACGTCTTCACTCTTTACCCCGTCAGTCAAGAGCCTTTCACCCTCTGCTGCCACCCGTGATTATAACCACCGTCTGGCATCTCATTTGGTTAAGCTATGAACACACGTGCACACATAAGAAATTCTAGTAAAACAGACATTTCTTCACCAAAATCACTCACACCTCTGATCTCCTCCAGTTTGGATTTGGTTGTTTAAGTGAGAAGTTCACTGGACAGTGTCCACAGACTTTTTTTAATTCCTGCAGGTAGTTTGTAAAAATGGTTTGCGGTAAAACAAAATCACATGACGGCTTTTGTTTTTCTTGCTTTGCTTTTTTTTCCTCAAATCTATTTGGTCATCCTTGTTTTTGTTTGTCTGCATTTTTGACTTCTTTTCCTCATCGGCCACATGTTTTACATTTCTATTTCTGCTCAAACGGGCCTTTATTCTCCTCATTTGATGCCCTGTATATATTTTCTCTCCATAGTATTTACATTCCAGACTTACCATTGACTGTATATGAGAACTAGACTGAATGACCCCTCCCAATGTGTTCCTATAAGGAAGTGTCTGCTGGTCCAAAAAAGCTAAAATCCCACAGATTTCTACTGAAAATAAACAGCTAAATTACTCAGTCTTTATATTTATCAAAAATAATTATTGATACATACTTTTAGCGTATTCTTGCTAATCCTACTTTTTTCATGATATTTTTACTGTTTCACAAATTATTTAAATTTTAAACTGACCAATCAGAATAAAAGTGGGTGGCCTGGCGTTTAAAATTTGAAGTGTGACAGATTCTCCTGAGCTAGCTTTCAGTGGAAGGGGCGTGGCCTTCTCACATATTCATTACTGATTGGAGAGAGTGGTTGCCATAGAAAAGTAGACTAAGACCAACATGGACCAATCACTCAGGATGCCAGGTTCCAACATAGCGCAGAAAAAGAGTGATAGAATAGATTTAGTTTGTTTGGAACCCAAATCAAGTCATTTCTGAAGGTGACATATCACTTACTTGGTCCAGTTCTCTGTATACAGTCCACGGGGCCTATGGTGTTCCCACTGGAATGTCGCTACCTGATGCTAGCATGTGTACCTACACTTGAAAGAGGCTTGGTGCCAAATGTTGAAATGGCAAATCTCATGAATCTTGCTCCATAATTTTTCTTTCACAGTTCTTTTCTGATAAATGAACGATTTGGGCTGAATCCGAATTCTTTTCCCTGCTCCTCCAATTGTAAGGGCATTTGGAGGGGTAGGGTTGTCCAAAATAGATTTTTTTAGAAGGTAACACTCGTGGCAGAAGGATGCAAAACCCTCTTCCATGAGGGTGTTCCACGTCGTGCTGTGGCGCGAAGAAGCACATTTCTTCACATGGGTGTGCTTTAAAGGACGGAAAATTACGTTTAAATACAAGCAATGACTTTTTGTTTTAACACAACTTTTTAAAGTTATAAAACTGATGTTATTGTGTATTTTCCAAGGGCTGGAAGCTACTATAATTCATGGGAGAAGCTGTAGGGGAAGAATTCAGATTCTACCATGAATCTAAAACACAATTATTAATTTCTCCTCCATGATCAATTTTGTAATAGTTGGCACCTCCGTGATTTAAAAAGGACACTATCCATACGTCACTACCAAATCTGCACATAAATATGCACATATCACTCTTGACTGGACTGTACATGATTTATGTTTTAAGTTTTGTTGTACTGTTCATTTTAATAGTTTTTTGTTTCTACTGTATTCTTTTAACTGTATTTATTTTCTTGGGATGATACTTTTTTGGACAGGTCTCCCTTGAAAACAAGATCTAATCTCAATGACATGTCCTAATAAAGTAAACATAAAATAAAAATAAAATAAAAATTGGACAAAATTCAACGGATTTAACTTTAAACACACATTCAATGGCCGTATGTTTTGTACATAGAGCCCAAAAACTGACTTTAAAATGTACGTAGTGAGGGACGAACATGATAGTTTTAAATGTGGAAACCCAAAACGCTCATTTATGTGCATTTACATGGACTTTTGATTGTAAATGGCTGCATGAACGTGCATTGTAGAGGCCGGTGGGAAAATAGCATAACAATTCCTGTTTGGTGCTTTTCAGTGTAATCTCTAATTGAAAATAGGACATTTAATTCAAAGGCAGAAGGAACCAAAAATATTTTTGTTTCATTTATGCACTTTGCACTTCAATGCTACTGATGCAGGGAACTTGGAGCAAAATTCCAGGCTCATATCCTCCAGCTGGTCCTAAATCCATCCATCCTGAGGCAAAGACTTTAAACCCTCAACTTCTTGTCTTCATATTATCCTCCATCCTCTGCTCAGTCATTGACACATCCATAGTTCTTTTAGGCTACAACACCCAAACAAGGTCACAGTGTCTATTTACATGATAATTTGACCGTCACGATTAATTTGGGGAGGGTCACTGTCTTTTCATTACTGGACACGGGGATGGGAGACACCCCAGATTGATGAGGCTGGAATGAGAGAGCAACCTGCTCCAGCTGCAGACCCACGTATCTTTTGATATCAAACCATTTCACCTTTCCGTATTGCTGTTGGCCTCCGCCTGTCCCCACACCCACCACCACCCTCTTTATCAGCACCATCCCCCAGCTTCTTGGCAGCTTCTCCAGGCTGGCTAATTGACTCCGTCCCTAGAGGGAGGGGATCATACCACAATTCTAATTTGGCTTCTCCTCTTCCAGATAAAAGCTACATCCCCACATATGCAAACTGCTCTTTCTTGACATTTTCAACCAGTTTGTACTTTAGTTCTTGTTTTATTTTACTATCAGCACTAAGTATATATGAAATGTTCATTTCTGATTATCTGTTTCTAGACGCTTTGCTTTTATTTTGACTTTTCTGATTTGCTTTTTTTGAGCTGTCTACTTGACAGCACAAAGGCTCAGCACCCCGCCTCTGCTCACCATGGGGTTCACCTTCTGAGAGTCTGCATCTCCACACCTGGGGATTACTCTGGGTGTGTCTGTGTGTGAAGGGGTGCACGCACAAGAACAACCTTCCCTGTTTCTAATAATTACACATCTTTGAAAAACAAAGACAATAACAAAAAAGTAATTCGAATTTCTCAGTTTAACAAACCTTCATGAATGGCTTGATGCTATCTAATGTTTATATAGCTGGTCTGTCTTTAGTAGGACTTTGCAACCCAATTGCAAATCTCGTTAAGGCTAATTGGCCTTGTGAGGAACAAGAAAAAAGAAAAAGCATGATTTTAAGCTCTTGTTTGTGTTAATTCCAGTCACCACATTGTTTCACTCTTTCTTTTGTATAAGCAACTTTATACTTTAATGTCTCAGCTGAACACCTGATTACTCACTGAAATCTTCAGGTAAAGAAAAGTCTCAACCCTTAAATAACTTCCTGGCAAATGTATAAATCGTCCTCACCTTCACAGGGGTCCTCATAAAATGTTCTGTCAAATTTGAGTTCCCATAACAACAGCAAAACAAACACATCTGCTGTGCACACACAAACACAGTGAAAAAGTATTTGTAAGAAGCATATTTTGGTATCCAAATGACATTCTCAGATGGTCACAGGTATTTCTGCCTCAGGATCTGTGTCAACTGGTCTTGTGGAAAATAGATTTAGGTGTAGAGTGGAAAGAATTCTCCACAGCATCTCTTTAAATGAATTTAGAAGGCTTTCTAAACCTGAACAAGAAGGAAATTACATGTTACGCACTTTGATTAGCTGGAAATCTACTTAACAAAGAGATACATTTTGAAGATTTGCCTTTAGGTGGAGCAGAGAACTTGTCTTTTCTAAGTGGTTAAAGCAACATTTGGAAATATTTTCCTCAAAAAACAAATCCTTGATCATGAGGACAGAGATGAGACTTTTATCCTTTTGGGCAGATTTTTTTACATTAGAAGATTGACCTTAACCTCTAAAGCACACAGATCATTAAAGGCTAAATGTTGATTAGAGAGCGATTTCCAGGTGAACAATGTTCTTCTTTTGTTATATTTCTCATATATAGTGAGTCAGTTCAGGTACTCAAAACATTTAAGGTAGTTTTTGGTAATATTGACAATTAAAATGTAGCATTTCTTCATGCTTAAGAAATTGAATTGGTTTTGATCTTAATAGGATTAAATCTATTTTTATTACAGATTTATTTATTTTTTATTTTTTTTTGGCTAGATATCTCAAATCCCACTACCAGTTTGGAGATAGTCCCTGCTGCAGCACCATTACATCTTTATCATGAAGTGACACTTATTCAAAGGATGTACTTGACCCAGCAAAAATACTAAATCAAAATCCCTGTATTTATTGTATTGGCTTAAACAAACAGAGAAATGTTGCACTGAACAACCTATGAAATAAAAATTGGAATATTCAGCTGTCTGTCGTCACAGCTTCACAGATAGGAGAGATGTTTGATAACTCAGTGTTAGATAACATGTCGATGTGCTGCTCATAATAACACTCATCTGTGTGTGTGTTTCTTTTAATGAACATCTGAAACGTTAATTATTCAAGACCCCCTTCAATGAAATTGTTGTGTTCTTGTGGCATTTTCCTTATCAATAAGGAAATATATAAAGAAATTTAAGCTTAAAATTGCATCTCTGGATATTTGTTTAGTCAAATCATTGTAAATCAGGATCATTTGAAAAAATACATTTTGAAAAAAAGGTAAAAAATATGCCAGACCAAAAACTCCCTGCTCTGCTCCATTCTGATACATCCACTTGCAGACAAATAGATCCGTGTACGTCTTTGTTTACCTCGTCTGAGCTGGAATCTGGATATAAACCGCTGGATGGCTCCAACATTGCTCAACATTGTTGTTACAGCGTTAAGGTTAGGTTGGGGGTGTGGGGGGCTATGAGCTTACAGGAGAACATGTGAACAGGTATTTCAATCATGCTTTGTGCCAATTGTCCAGATATTTAGAGTACTGCAGAAATGGACTGATCAGATGGAGAAGAGGAAGACGCGGCTGTAATCTGGAACCTGAAAGACAGAGGTGATCCATGAGTGTGAAACTTGCAGGGGCACGTTGCTCTTGGTCAAGCATTTTTTAGCTTGTTACCGCAGAGATGGTGATGGACAGCAGAGCAGCCTTGTTTGGAATGAGACCTGTTCAAGCGTGACTTTCTTTACATCGTACGTCTTCCAACAACTTGTGTATCATCACTTTTTTCATTTTACATCTTCTTGACTTGCTCTAGCAGCTTTTATCTTTCTGCTCACAGTGTCTTTACTGACCTTTTGAACTTTAAGTCCTGTTGTCTCGGGAGAATTTATGGTGGCCCTGAGGAGCAAAACCCAAGAACACAAAAGAAGAAAAAAAACAAAAAAAAGTCAGTTAATTTTAAGCTTAATTCCACTCAAATAGACAACAGTAATAAAAAGAAAACAGTAAGCTGAAAAAAATTTAGGATTGTTATAATAAGGGTCTTTCATATTTTTTAACTTTTCAGGCTCTTTTTCTGTCTGTTCAGTTTTCTGTTAAAGAAAAATCTGATACAGCTGAAATGAAAGAAAAATTCTAACTTTTCGATGACTAATGGCTTTGAATGAGTGTAAAGTATGACTGTGGGGTGTTCAGTTGTTTTTGGGTCTTGCTTGGCCCTATCTACTTTTTTAAAATAACAAATGACCAGCTTTCTGTGAAAATTGCAGTCTGTGGGCTGAAAATATGAGTGGAGCACCGGGAGGCTGGTTGTGACATGCTGAACAGCAGCTGGTTTCACTTACATACCTGGACACACCTTTACTATACAGTAATTACATCAATTTAGAAGGTACAAAAAACATATTAGGCTCTAAATCTTGAGCAGATTCATATCTGGTCATTTGTTATGGCAGGAATTATTTTTGACATGCTCTGACGTCTAAAGCTGCATTGACACTGAGTGCTATTTGCGGGGCTGTTTCAATGTTAAATTAAAGTAGTTGTTTTTACATTATTCTTAGGGTCACAGAGAGACAGAAGTATCGCTGAAAGTGCCGTCATTCAGACTCAGCTCCTGCAGTAGATGGTGAAGCTCACCGTACTGGGACAATCTCTGAAAGATCTCATGAACCCAGACATGGAAACATGAGCTTTTGTAGAGCTCTCCAAAATAAGTAAACCTGATCTCTAAGATTATCCATGTCTTCCATTCATTGCATATGAGATACAGTGGGGCAAAAACGTATTTGGTCAGCCAAGTTGTGCAAGTTATCCCACTTACAAAGATGAGAGAGGCCTGTAGTTTTCATCATAGGTATACCTCAACAATGAGAGACAACAAGAAAAAAAAAATCCAGAAAAATCACGTTGTCTGATTTTTTTAAGAATTTATTTGGAAATTATGGTAGAAAATAAGTATTTGGTTAATAACAAAAGTTTAACTCGACACTTTGTTATATACCTTTTGTTGGCAATGACAGCAGTCAAACGTTTGCTGTGAGTCTTCTCAAGGTTTTCACAAACTGCTGCTGGTATTTTGGTCCATTCCTCCATGCAGATCTCCTCTAGAGCAGTGATGTTTTAGGGCTTTCGCTGGACAACACAGACTTCCAAGTCCCTTCAAAGATTTTCTGTGGTGATCTGGAGACTACCCAGACCACTCTAGGACCTTGAAATTCTTCTTACGAAGCCACTCCTTCGTGACCCGGGCAGCGTGTTTGGGATGGTTGTCATGCTGAAAGACCCAGTCACGTTTCATCTTTAGTGCCCTTCAATGATGGAAGGAGGTTTTCACTCAAAAACTGACATTACACTCACTCTTTCCTTTACATGGATTAGTCATCCTGGTCCCTTTGCTGAAAAACAGCTCCAAAGTGTGACACTTTTTTGCC
>NC_050518.1:2969656-2971903 GCF_002922805.2 Oryzias melastigma
CTGGTCCCTTTGCTGAAAAACAGCTCTAAAGTGTGACACTTTTGCCCCACTGCATACAGTCAATGCTTCCATGTTGTGATTAAGCTGAAAGCTCCGGACAGTTGCTCCACCCGAATGCAAGATGAATTTATAAATATATTTTTTGGATAAGCAGCAAAAACAGAGAAGCATGCGCATTTGCCAAGTGAATCACATTCAGTGTCATGTGGGATTACAGTGGCTAATACGAAAGTTCATTTTTGAAAAAAAAAAACCCTTATCTATCATTTCCTAGGAGCTGCAGAGAAGAAAGCTGAGGTTTGACAGCAGGGAATAACTACATGCTGACAAACTGATGCACACTTCATGAACACAAAGGAAAACAAATCCAAGGCAGTTATTAACCAGCGAAGCACATCCCCATGAAAACCAACGAACCATGTGGTGCAAGAGTTAAACCATATCCACCTCACGCTGTGTGCTATGATCTCTCAGTATGTGAGGCCCAGTCATTCATCCTAAGTGGGAAAACTGAGACTTAAGATTTAGTAGTCAGCTATTTCAAGAAAGTCTGCACTTTGCTGACGTTTCCCTATAAATGGTGTTTGATGGTTTAAACTGATTCAGAGGATTTTGATCTATATTTGATCTTGAATCAAGAAACAGAAAAGCAACAACAGGCTGTGAGACTGGAACTAAAGACATAGGTAGAAGTGCGTTTACAGTAACCAAGCCTGCCTTTGGTTCTTGGCCTCTCGTCTTCCATCCTGCTCCTCTTCCCGTTCAAACATGAAATAGTCATTAGGTGTAGTGGTAATTCAGCCCAGCCGTCACTGTGCATTAGCTAATGTGCATCAAAAAAGTCTGAGGAATCTATGTCTGTGTGTGGTGTGTTCATGTATACAGTATGTGAACCTGGAGCCTGTGTGTGTCAGGACTCTGAAGCGTGTGGTTCACTAAGGACTTCAGCTTGGAGACAGTGTGTTTTTGCGTCACACAGTCAGCATGACATGGTTTTCTGTTCTGCAGTCGACAGGTGCTAAATAATAAAAGCGCCACGAACAAGTAGGAGTTGAGGAAAAGGCAAGACAGGGGTGCATGGAGAGCAGACGGAAAAGACCAGAATAGAAGACTGCAAAGTGAAGAGGACTAAAAAAAAGGTGACACAGGACAGAAGGCAGAGTTGACAAGAACCTTTATCTTTCAGCTCTTCTAAAAAGCAGACGAGTCCTGTTATTACAGAGCAGGACAGGAGAAAAGGAGTGGGTCAAGAGCAGCGCTGTAAGACATGCTAGTTTGTTGGTATTGTATATGATCAAGGTAATCTCTCCTTTGAAACTTGAACTCAAGCCATAAAGAGACAGAGAGAGGTGGTTAGTGGTAGAAAATGGGAAACAGACAAACACAAAAGGGAGTGGTGCAGAACGGTGACACATGATGTCGAGTTTCAGCCTCTGACGCCTCAGAGTCTGTCGTCCTAGCTGTGTATGTGTACAGTATACATCGTGTATGCCCTTTTTACTCTGCCATGCCCACTTCACTGAAAGTGCTTCTGGAAAAACCAGTAAAGGTTCACCTGTTTCTGATGAAGTGGATGCGCAGTGCTCGGCATGACACTGACTTTATAATAAAAGCGTGTCAACATAATGTGTCAGCTATCTGCCAGTGTTGCGTTTCATTGATTGGACCAGATCTGAGACAGCTGTACTGAGAGGCCCCCTCGGTAACTCTATACCCAGGACACAGAGGCACACACCTGGGCTCAATGAATCCTACCCCAAGGACAGCTTTGAGTGGGGCAGACTGGAGCACAGAAGTCAGCCAAGATAACCTGCAGGAAGACCTAAACGCTGTTCAAAAACTTATTACTGACCACACTCCGCTGCTACTGAGTAACCCAATCCCTGCAAACATGAGCCCTGTAAGAAAGCCAAACAGCCTCTTAACGTTTGATACCTGATCCAGTATGTAATGTTTTAATCAGATTTAATGATTGCTAACCTAAATCTGCATCACAGGACTCCTTGGAGGGGATCATTTTTACCGATTACCAAAAAAAAAAGAAAAACGGTTAATACTTTTTCTTGTTTTAGCTTTAACAATGTTCAACTTTTTTAATACTACAACTCCAATTTTAATTATTGTATTCAAATTATTTCTGGGTTTTTCAGATAATATATTGAAAGTTTTTTTTTTAAATGTGTAAATTCTAAATATTTGAAATCTGGTGTTATTTTTTTGGATAACTTTCTTGGGTGTTTGATTTGT
>NC_050518.1:2972057-2995158 GCF_002922805.2 Oryzias melastigma
ACAGAAAGGTCCCAGCCGGGATTCGAACCGGGGCCTTCTCGCTGTGAGGCGAGAGCGCTAACCACCTGCGCCACCGTGCAGCCCTAATGTAATAATTATTTTGTGATTTTTAATTTTTTTAGGTTTTTCAAAATTATTTTTTGTTATGTTGGAATAACATATTTATTTATTTTTTTTTTAAATAAATGCAGCACACCTTCTTCCACTTTGATGCTTTTTCTTAAAAGATCAACAAAACTCTTCAAAGCATTTCAGAAAATCCCCCATGGCCGTTCTATCATTGGCTCAAATAATACATTATTGCTTTATGATGTTGAAATACAACTTAAAAAAATCCATAATGTAATAACTAGGTTTTGAACTATTATAATAAACTATTATGACAATTGAGTTATAATATCTACTAAGCTGAAGTCAATACTATTGTTCTTCTCAAAAACAAGTTACATAGAACAAGTGAATTCTTGTTCTGTTAGGTTATGTAAATATTTAATAAATATTAATTCAAACTTTAGAAAGACACATTATTTTAACCTATAGGTTTGTAGGCCTATGTGTTTTATTCAATTTAATGAGGAATTCAAAGCTTATTTAAGGGTTGTTTGGAGTCAGAATTAATTGTTGCACTGGAAAATGCACCAAAAGATGGAATCCTTGATAAGGTGTTGTGTTACCAGGAATGAGGCCTTCCAGCTCTCCCTGCACTGCTTGCTGCTGATTACCTAGATCAGGTGTGTTCAGTCAGTCAGAATGTGGAAACACCTGATTGAGGTAATCAGCAGCAAGCAGGGCAGGAAGGGCAGTAAAACAGGCAGGGTGGCAGATCTAGACCAGGGGCGCCCTAATGTATAGCAACAGTTGTTTTTGTGTATGTGACCTTATTAGGGCCATCTCCAATATACCAGCCAAACTTTATGGAAACATTCGTAATTTTCTGATGTGGGCGTGTAGTTTTGGGGCTCATTCTCAGGTTAAAACCTGAAGTCAGATGAAGGCTGAAGTCATGATCAACTGCTGGTGCTTTAGGTTAAGATGAGAGCTTATGGAAGTCAGTAAAATATATGAGTGATTCCAGCTGTACAAACTTCAGAGTGTGAAAACACAGAGGTCAAATTTGGAGAAATAAAAGAACGCTAGGCTATCCTTTTTTCTTCGAAATCTCCCTCAAGTGTCCACCAAACAGACTGCAGAAACGAAACTCAGCATCTCCTGGCGTATTCCTTAGTGTGCAAGAATCATTTCACATTGACAGTTTGACACACCGAGGAGTGTTGTGTTGTTGCTACTGAAAGCTGTTCTCCTGTCGATGTGTGCAGATGTTTAAGGCCACCTTGCCTCTGCTCCCATGTTCAAGTGTGTGAAAGCTTCCTTTAAAAGACGATTTAAGATCTCTTTACAGCAAAAGGTGACTTTATCCTCAAATGTGCTCATCCGTACACAGCACATTCCTAAACTGCTGTCAGCAAACACGCAGTGGTGTTGCTGAATTTCATTAATATGGCTCAGCGGGAGGAAAACTCTGGCATGCTACACTGAGCCTTGTGTGTTTTTGTGTAATTCACAAAATCACTTCATTAAATCCAAGATTTCAAATATGTTGACACTTATGGAAATGAAGTGAGCTGAGGATAAGGGGATTTGTTACCAATCCCATCTGTCATCTTCCTAAGTGGTCCTAAATCCCAGTTGGCACCAGTGGATTATACACTTGTTCTCTTGAGAGAGTAATGATCTGCTGGATGACGGAACTCATTTACAGGTCTAGATTTCACTTAGACTGCTTTCTTACTCTCCGTGAAAGCTTTGAAAAATCACTAATCAATGATCAGAATAAAACTGTTTCACAATGTCTGAAGGCATATTCAGACTGGAAAAATCATTATTCGGACTGCCGTCAAGCAGACTTATGAACATTTGAGTTATAGAACATGTGACCAGATCTTCTTCTGTAGGTGTGCTTTCTCACTGTGGATTATCACTTTTTAATCCACACCAAGCAGCCAATCAGAATCAGGTATTCTGGGCCATGGTATAATGTACAGTATTTTAATCTTTCTCTGTTTTAATAAGTTTTAAAACACTTATTATTCTGTGAAAGGTGGTACACAAACCAAGCTTACTTAGGGCCAATTCTTCCCCTCTCCCTTCCCCTTCATTTAGCCCTCCAAACGGAGAGTTATGAAAAAATAGTGTCTCATAATTTGGACGTCACTTTCGTTCGATGACATCACCAATAACTGCCAGTCCGCTATGTATCCCTACGCTTGGAGGGTCAGAAATAATAATAAAAAAAAAAAAAAAACATTCTGGACACACTTGCACTAAAAATGCCCCTTCAAATGGAGGGTTAGAGAACAGGGAAGAATTTGGACTGGGTCTTACTACTGGTTTTCTAGTAATTTATTTTCACCAGATTATGATATAGTAACTTTATTGCATATTTTTTAAGATCTACTTTGGTTAATATTGGTTTTTATTCATTGTAGTATTGGTCAACTTCCTGTTTTGGTCTGTTAACCCTGACTTTTTCACTCTTTGATAAATCTGTATTTGCCCTCACCTGTTTCTCATAATTATTGCAGCTGCTTTCATTTTCATTTTATCCCGTTAAACATTCACCTTAAGACACTTTGTGACTGGCTCAGCCGGGAAGGTCATCCTGGGAGGAGTCTGTTAAGCTTTCCACATTGAGCAACCTCTGATTCATGACTCTATTGCTCCAACCAAGTAACATATTTTAAAGCAGAGGTATTGTTGGTGGTGCGTAACAGAAATGGATTACTGTTATTGTTAATTTAATTATCATTGTCTATAAATAATGAAAACTTAAAATTTAGAATTTCAGAAAAAAACTGTGTTAAATCAGATAGTAAAAAAGGATGTTTTCTGCATTATTGTCAGACTTCTGAAAGGCTATTTTCAATGCACTAAATACTTCATTTGTCCTCTTTTTTTGCATGAATTATTGCATGAATGCTCTGTGGCATGGAGGTGATTAGTTTGCTGAACTGGTTTGATTTTTCCAGTCTTCCTCTCGACAGGTGTTTATACATTTTCTGTCGAGTTCAAATCTGTCATGCTAGTCGGCCGATTGAGCACAGTAACACAGTACTGAGCAGCAGTTAAGAATTTTCCCTCCACAAACATCTTGATGTCAGTGGTTCAAGAGAGACTTGACACCAGGAAAGATATGTTTGTAGCGCACGTCTGGTAAGGTTTTCATTGATGGAAGTGACTCTTGATCCACTGACTCAGTCCACACCTTGTGATTCTACCCCAAAATCTTTAATGTTGTTTGCTGTACAATCCTCTAAATGATGCATTTATCTCTGTTGCATATTTTTGAGTTACACTCTTCCTTTCTACTCAATTTCTGTTATTATATTTGGATGCAGCCCTCTGTGTAAAACCAGCTAGTTTAGGAATGACGTTTTGTTGCTTGGCTTCTTGCAAAATGTGTTGACAACTTTCTTCTGCGCTTCAGTATAATCAGAAGTTCTCTTTGTGGTTACAAAGCCTGCTGACTGAGACTAAACCTTAAATTGAAAAGGTTCAGGAAAACTATTATAAAACTAAAACTTTTCTTAATTCTTGAACTTTGAGGTTTTGTTACCCAGAAAGCCATAAAATTAACATAAAATAAAGGCTTTAAAGACCCACTTTTTAACATGTTCGTTCACAGTTTTTCTCATGATGGAGGATTAAAGAAAATTAAGATTAAAACAGAATTTCTGAGAATTTATTCATTCAAATCGTGCTGAATCAGGAGAAGACAAAAAATAAAAAATGCTCCGCTCCAATTTATTGCATCCATGTACGTCCTCTTTTTTCCTCATCTGAGCTGCCTCAAAACTTTACAGCTAAAATTGTTCGCCATTATTGTTGCACCACTATTGTTAGCTTGGGTAGGTGAGGGGCTGTAAGATTGCAGGAGGGAGTGTAGTGAAAGGGCTGATGGGAAATTAGCTCTGGCTTACTTTGCAGTCCCACCCACAACTTTGAGGTGAATTTCTGATTAACAACTGCTGTTCTGCAGAAACAATGTCCTAAAATACAACCCAGATGTTTAGATTTTGCCTAAAAACATCACAATCATAATTAAAAGACCACAGGGAACACCTTTAAAAAAATAAATCAAAAAATAATCTGAGTGGGACTTAAATTTTCTTAAATTGATTCTTAAATATAATTAAATATTATAAAGCATTTGTAACATTTCATGCAAATCTCTCTTTTTTAACTATTGAAAAACAGAACTTTTTTTTGTGCAAATTTTTCATGTATATGTATGAAGGCATGCACTCTTTGTTTTCATGCCTTACAAGACCAAGAACCAAGACAGTGGAGGGCATGTGTTGGATCACCTATATTGTCTGTTACTGCATTGCTCTTCTGAGAATTCTATCTCATATTTAAATTTCTCACTTCATGCTTGTCAGCAAACTGAGAGAAAAACGCCTCAAGAAATGAAATATTCTTCCACAATCATATCAGATGAGCCAAAAAGCAGAAACGGTGCAGACACCAAGCTGGCAGACCGAACTGGTTAATTGCCTAATTAACTCCACCAAGCTCCAATCAAAGAGCCAATTAGCATGGGACTTTTGCAGTTGAACATGGCTAATTAGTGGTGGTGTTAAGACTCAACTTAGTAAGTATGAACTCATTAAGCGTGTTGATTAATGAAGCAGGGTGAATGAGGGAAACAGGAGGTTGAAGCACTCCCACTGTTTGGCCTGGTATTTTTTTTCTTTTTTTGAGAATGTCAATGAAAAGTGATAATGTTTAGATGAGAGAGGTTTTTCTAAATGATTATTTATTACAGGATCCAAACAAATACGACCCGCCAAGAGCTTAAAGTTAAGCCCAGTGGCAGATGGCAGAATTATTCATGTAGGTACAAATGATGATATATTAGTTTAATGACAATGACAAATTTCTCAGACAAAAGGTCTTTCTCTCCTAAAGTTAAGGCATGATTTATAACACCTCATTAAAACTGTCTGGACAAAGATCCAACTGTGTTTATGTCACAACAGCTTCTCCATAAGTCTAGATAACTGATGCTTTTTTAAAGGTTTGAAATTAGTATTTATTAACTTCTGAATTGACTGTTTCTTTAGAATAACAGAAGGAGGGGCTATGTCAAAGAGGAAATAAAAACATATATTTGCAAAAAATGTTCCAGTTCTTCCTCAGAATTCTGTCTTTTCTTTTCTTTTGTCGACTGTTTTTGTCATCCAGGGGTTCAGCCTGCTTGTCACGTCTTCCCTTTTTGTGTTGTGCACATGTTCTCTGACTGAGATAATTAGGTGTCTGGCCCGGGTCTCATTGAAAACCAGAATCAAAAGGGGCTCCATAATGAGAACTCAGAGGCACCACACAAAAAGGCAAGAGGTCAAATTTAAAAAGGTTCGGTCAGGACTTGAGAGGATTCGTTGAGTGTTGATTGAACATGTTGTGGTGCACAGCTGAAAGGTGATTTATGTGTCAAACTGGAAATTCATGGCATGTAAATTGACTTTATACATTATTTATGTTATACCCGATATACCAAGCAAAAGTTGGGATTTTGTTTCTAAAATATTTTTCTGAAAAATTAGCTTTACAAAGGAACAATTTGCACATTAAAATGCTTTCCTTAAAAATAAGTTTTAAAAAATTGCCATAACTAGGATATTAAACATCTCAACAAAAGTACACTATCTTGACTTTTGGAACATGGAGTTGACAACTACAACTACAAAATATGACTTATAGATTCTTGCTATGTAAATGCTCAGTGTGGATGTTCCTGTCAGAGTGTGCAGTCTGTGTGATGATATAGTTAAAGATTATTCATTGTTTTGTCATAGGCTTAAAGGTTACATGGTTAGTTAGGTGATCAAAGAGTCTGATTTTCCAACCTAATGTTGCATAAATTAAGTGATGTGTAAGGTATATAAGTAAAAGAAACTGTTCTTGGTTGAAGGCTAGGGTGTATTCTAATGGGAAAAAGTTTTTGGTCTGGACCAAGTCTGTTTAATCTGGTCTGGATCAAGTCCTGAACCATGTGTTTGGTCTCTGTTCCGACTGCCGTCAAGCAGACTTTCCTGTTTCAAACTAATATATGTAAACAAAACCATGTGACTAAAAATCTCTTCAGTTATTGGCTAGGAATTTCAAGGGTAGGGTAAAGCAACAAGAGAAAGAATAATGGCACTCAGCATAGTTCACTTACTCAAACTTTTGATTTGGGTGATCAATTTTAAAAGTCTGAATCAAGGTCAGCACTTCCTATTGCTACTTAGGTACGACAGAGGTATGCTGGAAGACGATTACTGAGGAGACGAGAAGGTCCACTAATTGTACTGAAACACTGAAGTTGAAGTTTGTATAACATAGACTGCCTGGAAAACAGAAAACAAGTTGTTTTACTTAGCCTGCGCTCATCTGACCACATTTCAGAGTTTCAATGAATTGTTGTCCCAGTATTCTGTTTACATCCTTTATTTCCAGGCTACGGTGGCCGTTTTGTTGTTTCACCCCCAGCATGGAGCCGAATCAGACTGAGGAAACTCAGAGTGAATGAAACCTCAGTCTGATTGAAAACGAACCGAGACAGAGGGCGGTTCCTGGTCTCGGATCAGGAGCTGCTCAGATGTATTCAAACTGGAGTTGTCAACGTAATTAATGCAATTAATTAAAAAAAACGTTCACGTTAATGTTTATTAACGCAAATTATTAAACTTCGGGAAGCAAACATCTTCCACTTTGTGTTGGACGATCAGGTTTCCAATGGTATTAGTGCTTATTGTCATAAAAAATGTACCTAGTAAAACATTGTGGTTAATCGTAATTAATCACAACCCAAAAGTGTGTTTAATCTGATTAATTTTTTAACCGATTGACAGGACTAATTTAGGCTGAAATTTGTTCCAGGTTATCGGTGAACTCTGGTCCACCTTAAGCGAACCAAATGTGTCCGGTCTGAATACAGCCTTATTTACAGCTCTTTACAGTAAAGCAGAAAAAGTGACTCTATGCTTATTTTTCTCTGAATTTTACCCAGGAAGGTTCAAATATCTTGAGGGTAAGCAGATATTTAAAGAAGTGCTTCAAGTTCTCTTTTGACCTGTTGTTCGCACATGTTCCAATTTACCTCAAGGCTTACAGGGAAAGAAATACCAGCAATAGAAGCCACAAAGCCGAAATGCTTATAGCTAAAATATAAGCTCTTTAATTTCAAATCAAATCTGTGTCAAATCTGCAGTTTGTCCAGCTTTTCTCTGAGTGCAGATACAACTGAATTAATATTTTGGCTGTCTTATTTTTTTTTCCAGGCAACAGTTTTGGCTGCAAACTTCAATTCCTTTTACACAATATGTCACTAATTCAGAATGAGTATTTTATGCCAGGGTTCTATTAAATTTAGTATCACCTTAAGTGGAAAATAAATTGAAAAATATTTTTTTTACAAACACGGAAAAGTTTATTTTAGATTTAGTGTATTTTAGAAGTGCTTTACTTTTAATAAGTTGAAAAAAATAATGTTTTAGGTAATAAAATAAGTTTAACCATAACACAGAAAAGGGGAAAACATGAGTGAAGAAAGAATCAGAGCACAAAAGTGAATTATGAGTTGGAAAAAAATGGTAATAACTTCTGACAAAGTCAACTGACATCCAGCAGAAAAGTAACAAAGAGACCAAAGGAGAAGGTCATAACTTTCTTTCGCTTTTGCTCAGGACCAATGAAAACAGTCTAAGTGTGTCTACAGAGTGTCTACATTATATTCACAACTTTGCAGCCTAATTTTTTCCTCTAACTGGGCCTTGGTGAAGCCCCGACCGCATATTTACACCACTGCAAGGCACCACCTCTTTTACAGCCTTTCCTCAAACACGTGGCCCGCTGTAAGTTCATTGTGGTGGCGCTGACCCATCTCCCATCATGCATCTGTCTTACATTAATAATCAAAGACACAAAAAGACAAAATAGTCACACAGTACTGCGCGGGATAAAAGGGGTTGTGGTAAAAAGAGGAACATTCATGGAGTCATGGATCATTTTCCTCCTGGATCCTGATGTCGGTGTATGTTTTGGTATGTTATGTCTTGCCATGCACTGGTAAACCACAGGCAATGTTTTTACAATGACTAGTTCCATGCTAGGGTTAAATAAGGTTGTATATGCAGCACACAAATGCACTCAGTGGTGCAGGAATGTCATCCATCTAAAAAAGACAAAACAACACTTGTTTTATAACTTTGTCACAATATTTGTTGGAATTAATCTGAACTGGTTTTTTTAACATTCAGAGATTTTGTCTTTTTAGTTGGATGTTTCTTTTACATTCTTGCACTATATTTAATGTAGCTCTACATGTTAAAAGGATAAATTCTGGTTTTAAGTCTTTTGGTCATGATTCTACTACTATCGAACAAATTTGTCATTCAAAAGCTTTCCCTGATAATAGCAAAGCAGTCCACCACAAAAAATATTTCCATAGCTTCTAAAGAAATATAATTTAATAACATTTATTAAAGTTTGATCTTGTTGTTTCTTATATTGGTAACTAATATATGTTTCCTTAATATTAAAGTTATGAGACATAAACAAACATTATTAGTGTTCACAAGCATTTTATAGAACATTTATAAGACATTAATTACCATAATGCCTTATAAGTGTTAAAATGCTGCATTTACTAACATTTGCAAAGCCTTTATTAAACATTTATAAGACATTTATTACTGCTCGTATTACGTAAAAGCTGTTAATAGACTCCGTATAAACGTTATAAGTCTTAAAAAATTCCTTATACAAACACTAATACATTAATAACCTGCTTATAAGTGATGATTTATTAAAACAATTCATTCTTTCTTAATAGATTACTTATTGTTTTGCAGCTTTTTAACCATGTGTTCGTCTTT
The DNA here is from genome assembly GCF_002922805.2 of Oryzias melastigma. Classification (NCBI taxonomy): domain Eukaryota; kingdom Metazoa; phylum Chordata; class Actinopteri; order Beloniformes; family Adrianichthyidae; genus Oryzias; species Oryzias melastigma. Next base: position 2,980,976 of record NC_050518.1, read on the forward strand.
GCAAGGCTATTAACACATGTGAGGCATTTATAAGATACCTACAATGCTTATAAATGTCTTTCTGAGCCTCTAACACTTGTACGACATTTGTAAAACATCTAACTTAACTAATAAATGTCTTTATAATGATTTTTTTAACATCTGATGTTCAAAAGATGTCTACAAAGTCTTTATAATGTCTTATAAAGGCTTTACAAATGTTAATAAATGTCTTCATAAGCAGCATACTAACACTTACGCTGAGGCATATAAGGCATTAGTGAGATATCTACACTATCAAGGAATCCTGTTACAAAGCCTTACCTAAAATGACTATGTAAAATAATATTTCTTAAAATTTTAAAAAGTTTATCTCTAATATTGAAACATTTATTTTCAATCCAGACTATAAAATGACACACACAAAAAGTATCATTTAGCATTTCTGGACAGCAGACTTGCTTATGTGGAAAAGGAGAAGATGGTAAGAAGTTTGGGGGGAAAAAGGGGAAAGTGGTGAGACGGTTTCAACGTGACATCACCTATTAAAGAGATTTAAGCATGATGAATGGTCAAAGCGCAGATGCCAAAGGGGAAAGTGGCAATGAAGAGTCCTGAATCAAGCTGAGGGACGTGCAGCTAGACGGGGAACAGAACGGAGAAAGTATTGAAGGGAGAATCCCAGTAATGCTGAACAGATGTATGCGGAGAATCACACAAGCCTCAGTTGAATGCTGACAGGATTCAGCTACACACAAACACAAAACGGGAAGCATAAAGAAGGATTATCTCCATTCAGACCAACCAAAAATGTCCTAAACATTTGGCATACGGAGAAAGCTGAAGAGTCCTTTCCTTAATTTGTAAGACAAAAACTTCAAACACATGTCAGTTAGATTATCTGTTTTATTTTTTTTATTTAAAAAAAAAAAGTTAATGTAGTATATATATTGTATATGAGTTCTCGTCTCCCTGCTACGTTCAGTTTTAATCACCTGCTGTTTCCAATGACACCACTCAACTCTATATTTTTTATTTTAACAGTTTAACAGGTTAGTTCTTCAGTTTCACAGCTGAGTATCTGGTCTTTACTAAATCGTTCTCAACAGCGTTCCAATTATGGGTATCTAAGAGAGAATTCAGCAGTCATTGATTATCATCACACCATAACTGGATCAACTATTGTCCTCTGAATGTAAATGAAACATTAAAAAGTGAGGACGTCTCACAAAAAGCGTGGGCGTATCGATTTGAGTATAGATAGATCGATACCAAGATGAAGTCTTGATACTAGTGTCATGAGATCAATACTTTCGTTATAGACTTTTTTTTTTATCAATATGTACTGTAAAAAGCTTGAATGTACTCACAGAGTTTATGTAAGAGCTGCGTCTGTCTGCAGTGTTGCCAGATTGGGCAAAAAACTCCCCAATTTGAGTAAATCCATGACTAATTTGGCATTGCCTGCCTATGTAAAAAAATTGATGTAATTAATTAATTTTTATTTGCAGAAAATCTCCCTCTGTGTTGTATTTTATACTGTATTAACAAAAACAGTGTTTTTCTGAAATTATTCAAACATTTCAAGAAAAAAGTATCGGTGTCGATATCAGCGACACTATTTCTTGGTATCAGATCAATACTTAAATTTCTAGTAATGCTCACCTACCTTATAAAACTGATGGAAACTTGGAAAGAAAACACCAAAAAATACTCATGAGTGAACAAAGAAATTACATTTCAGGTAAGCTTTTTTTTATCAGCTGGGAGTCGAGGGAGCAGGAAGTCAGCTTGCGGATGTGGGAGTGATTTTAGCTGCGAAGGCCGTCAAAAGAGATGACAACATCCTCCTTTTTCCCACCAAACGATATCAATAACCTTGAGACTACAAATTTGTCTCACACATGACATTGAGTGAACAGTTTCTCACTGAATCAGTCAAATTCAAGCAGTCAGCTTTTAGCTTGGATCTCATGAAGGACAAGAGCTAAAGTAATACTGCAGTACTTTTATCTTAACTGAGCTGGTTTGCCGTCTATTATCTAAAGTACTGAAGAGTCCCATCGACTATCACAACTATTTTGTGTTGACTTCAAGGAGCTGACCTTAATTCTTTTTGCAGGAAGGTCTCTCGATTTATGACTTAAGGGTTTTAAAGAAGTGTCCAGTATGAGAACTGAACAAAAGTTCTGACACAACTCTGATGGTCCTAAATGTGGCACCAAACCAAAGACAGATGCAGCTGCTTAATGAAACTTGGGCTGCAAAGCGGAAAGGAAAGTACAGTTAATCCAGAGAAAAGTGACCTGCAAAGGCTTCATTTTTTTATGTGCCGAGGACAAACGACTTGACAGATAAGTTGTATTATAAACTTTTTAAAGAACTGAGAATATGTTAATGAATGTGTGTAGGTGACAGGCTAATGTTCTGTGAACATTAACCAGATCCATGTCGTCAGAGACAGCGTGTGCTCCGTGTTCCAGGTTCAGCATGTCTTTGTCTGTTCTTTTTTGTCACACCATGCATTCAAACGCTTGTTTTTGTTCCTGTCTCATCCTAACAGAAAGATGTTGCTTTTGAAAACTATTTTGTGTTTATTGATAGAGTTAGAATTTATTATTCATTATGTGGAAAAAGAAGATAAGAAGTTATTATTGATTTTACATTTTTTACTGACCTGTTTGTTGTTTATAAACCCAAAGTTTTGTTCATAATTTTACGTTTTTTGGGGCACCAATTCAACTTACATGGATCAGAAATGGGGTTGCATGGTGGCACAGGGGTTAGCGATCTCACCTCACAGTGTTTCAAAATGGACAGTGGTTTTCTGCTTCGGTTTTCTGCTCCCAGAGTTCAACAACCTGCTTCATAGGTTGTTTGTTGCTCTAAAGTGTCTCTAGGTGTGAATGCAAGAGCTTGCGCGTTGCCTTGTAACAGACTGACAACCTGTTCAGGTACTCCTCCATCGCCCAACAGTAGCTGGGTTGGCACCATTAGACCCATGAGCCATGAAGGGGTACAGTGAGATCAGAAGATGGATGGATCCATCAGAAAGAGATATAATAGAGGGTTCCAAAGAAAGGTGGAGTTAATGCGACGGCACATCATGAGCTGATGGGTTACGTTGACGTCAGCTGGAAATGAGACCTGTGTCAAACATTTTTGTTGCGTCTGGATGTGCTCAGCCGCAGATTTCACAGAAAACAACCTCTGATAGCTGTTGATAACTGGAACACTTCAAACTGTTGTGTCCTATCATCAGAGTATTATTTAGGAACAGGTTAAATATTTGAACTTGGCTTTTATTTGAGGCCTAATACATTAAAAATTATTCTTAATGTTGTCAATCCAGCTTTAAGGCAGAAAAGGTCAAATTTTAGGCGTCTAAAGATACATTTTAACATTTCAATATTAGTGGTTGCTGATTTGATTCACTTTCAATTTAGGTTCATTTTGAGCAATCCGATTCACTGGCCTAATACCAATCCAGGACATCTTTAGCGAGAATCTAACCCAGTGTGACTCAGATAAAAACCTCGTACTAAACACTGCAGGTGATTTTTTTCTAGATTCTTTGTATTTCTTGCAAGCCATAAACTAAATACCTGAACAAAAAACAAATAAAAAAGTATTGATACCAAATCCATTCACATTTTAGTTTGATAAAGTTCAGCCCACTGTTGTTTTTCCAGACACAAATAATCGTTATAATTAGAACATTTTATCACACTCCATGGTCACACGTCTTTACTAAATTCAAATTCAAAGTTTTTTACTGTGTGTTGATGGCATGTGATCATTTCTACGCTAAAATAAACCAACCATGTCTCAATCCAAATGGTATTTTCTAAGATCAGTTTGATTATTGATCTCATTTGTAAATTATATTTTGTTGGTATTCAATAGTAGGTTGATTAAATTTGATAGATAGAAAACAGATCAATCTGGTTGGATTATAGGAATATAAAATGATTCATTGATTTGTATTTGGGCTGCATGGTGGCGCAGTGGTTAGCGCTCTTGCCTCACAGCGAGAAGGCCCCGGTTCGACTCCCGGCTGGGACCTTTCTGTGTGGAGTTTGCATGTTCTCCCCGTGCATGCGTGGGTTTTCACCGGGGACTCCGGCTTCCTCCCACCGTCCAAAAACATGCTTCATAGGTTAATTGGTGACTCTAAATTGCCCCTAGGTGTGAATGTGAGAGTGAATGTGTGTGTGATTGAGGCCCTGAGACAGACTGGCGACCTGTCCAGGGTGAACCCCGCCTTTGCCCATCAGTAGCCGGGATAGGCTCCGGCACCCCCGCGACCCCAAGAGGGACAAAGCTGTCAGGAAAATGGATGGATGGATGATTTGTATTTACACCCCTACAAAATAGAATCTCAGAATATGAAGGGAAAAGGTAGATTATACTGATAAAGATCTTATTTATCTGTTGTAGGACTAAAATATCTCGAGTTTCTGTTTTGGAATATGTCACCTGAGAGGATAATCTAGTGTTCTTTTTCTTGAATTATGGGTGATTTAGAATATTCCTCAATAGATTTATTCTCATTCCTTCTCGGTTCCTTGATAAACCTTTCCTTTCCATTCTTCCCCTTTCTCAGCCTTCCCTGCAGCTGAAATTCAAAGGGCCAGGTTTTTTTCTCCTTGACACGTTGGCTCTGAAGAAGAGGGAGGGAGTCAGGGGAGGAGTGGAAGCAGAAGAGGAGGGACGCCAAAACACAGAGAGATGACAGTTTGTTTGTTTGGTCAGCACCGACCATTACTTAGAGCACTCTAATCTTCTTGCACTTGGCTGGCTACCTGTAACCTCAAACAGGATGAAGGGAGGGAGCCTGGAGACACAAGCCGAGGGTGTAGAAATGATTTCATTACTATGATTTTTGGACCGAGTTGTATATTTGACCCAGTTTATCTCCATATATAGAACAAATTACCAGGTTCTGCCTAAAATAAGAGCAGCAAAACATAAGTTATAGTCTGTAAATAGGCGAGACACACAGGTAGAAATGGAGATTAAAAAAAAGAAAAATAACAGCTGACTCATTTAAAAATCAGGGAACCACGGAAGAGTTCAGAAACAGGGCTGTACCTTAATAATGCCTCCTGTTCACCAGCTGTGACCGGACATCTGGAGTTGATGTTTTTTCTAAATAAGAGCAGGTTTCTCTATCTTTAGTAGAGGTTGGCGTCAGATGAAAATAAAAGTCTTTACATATTTCTATTCAATTATATAGAATCCACATTGAGTTTTTGGATAGCAGCATTTAAAAAATGTCTGTCAAGTTTTTGTTCTGCGTGATTCAAAGCTGTGTCAATGACAACTGACGGCTGCTGTGACAATAAAAGGGATCTAGCATGTTCCTTTGCTAACCAGAAGTCACACCCTTGTGGCTCGTAATGTGCATGTGTGGGTGTGTGCGTGTTTATGTGTGTGTGTGTTTAAATAGCAGTCATTCAGACTGCTATTTGCTTCGCTCTGTCTGGATTAAATATGGGCCTCCTTGTTGCTTAATGACCTTGGCCTTTAGCTGCATGCTGCAGCTAAAAGCTTTTGTTCTCTAATCTGGAGTTTTTTCTTTGCAGAAGTAATAAAACCCTTAACATGTTAATTAGTTCTTTCAGTCAGCAAATGCAGTGCTGCACACTGCTGAATAATGTTTGTGTTCCTGTACAAAGAAGGTTTTAGCTTCTTTATGCAGAAATGCATCAAGATAACATTCAAAAAACTCTGTTGGTAAACTCATTTTAACAGAATGATTTATTTATTGTGTTTCCACAGGAGCTAAAGCAGTATATTTTTGTACTGAAAAGTGTTGGAGACAGTTTGTCAGCCCTGAATTTCTAATTTTAAAACTAGTTATTTGAGGTATTATCTCAAAAACTATAATGATATGATTATTCTTATTGCTGGTAGTGTTATTTAACACCTTTAATTGTCAGTTCCAATAATATAGTAATGATTTATAGATTTTTCACAACCTGATAGGATTCATTTGTTATCAATGCCTGCTCTGCGTTTATGATGGTTTTTGATCCTCCCGACAAGATTTACCTAAACTGTTCTCTTAAGTGTGACTTTATAACCTGGTGTAAAAAAGAGTGAACAACCTTCAGCTGAGAGATTTCAACTATTGCAAAGACTGTTGGTGAATTCTTTATTTTGTGCTGCTCGGTGGTTGTGTCAGCTCCAGAGTCCATGTTTTTATGCACCACATCCTGCTGCTTCTTCTTTAAGAGAAAAACCAATGACTTCATTACACTGATAAGAGGACATGGAGATGAAAGCTGACAGGAAGGACGTGTTTAATCTCAGATACTAAACAAGCAAAACTGTTTAGTCTAAAAGCAGGGATACAGTGTTGTTGAGCAGGATCATTCATAAGTCACTTCATGTCACTATTCAGCAGTTTAGATTGTTCCTGTTTCCTTGAAATGAAGTTGTTGTTGTTGGCGCACCTCCTCAGTCGTCTAAGATGGAACAGAATATGAAGAGTTCATTGACAGGGATGTTTTTTTGCAGCTTTTTCTATAAGGAAATTGAAGGTTTAAACTGTAACAAAGCAGAGATACAAGTTGGCACGAAGTTTGGATTTTCTCTGTCCTTTTTTCACATAATAATTTTAAAGTCATACGTCGGAGAGGTGAGATTAGATGGCCTTATTGAGGGCCAGACGTTTTGCTGGCAATGTTTGTGACTCTGTCAGAGTTATGCATGAGGAGATGAACCTTTAATGCAGGGATTGTGTTAAACTTCCATATCATCTTACCCTCCACTCATCCATCCTGCTCCTCTCATCTCATGATTGATATATCATCCTCCTTTTTTGCCACCCCCCCACTTTAACCAAACTAAATTGCTAGTTGGTGTTGGGGATTTTTTGCCCCCCGCTCCCAGACACTAACTGCTGTCAGTGCACTTGTGAGGCAGATCCTTGTGTTTGTGTAGAAGTGTTGTGTGTGAGCAGATGTTTTGACATCTGAAAGTGAAATTACAGTTCTGACTGAGCTGAAAGCATGTCTTTAGGTGGTGGAAAGTGGAGGGACTCTGCATGATTTGCCATGAGTAGGTGCATTTTTTTTGCGTGGTTTCTTTTTACAAAAAAATCTTGGGGAGGTCTGTAGTTTGAGCATGTTCAGTTGGAAGGTTTACCGTTTTCAAGGAATTTAAAAAAGTAGTTGTTTCCTGTTGGCAGGGCAATAAATCTCTGTTTTGTTTTGACATGGAAAACCTAACAGTAAATTAAAGTGGGAAGAGAATTGAAGGTCTTGTGGTAAGAGACAACAAAATAATGTCCTTTTTTGGTTTTCAAAGATTATGAAAGTGATGAGTTTCAAAACCATTCCTAGTGTTTTTTTAAATTTATTTATTTTAATTTTTTAATTGTGATCAAACCATTTTAAGGCAAAATCAATAAATCTTGGTTGCTTTCTTAGACATAATTTCTTCAGAGCCGCAGGAGTTAATCAGAAATTTGACTCTGAGTTGTGGCAAGACTGTAAGCCTGTAAGACAAAGTAAGCCTGCCCCCATTTCCCATGATCCCTTAGTTTACACTCTTTTCGCTAGCTTAAAGTCCTTCACACCATTAAGCTAACATTGGTGGTGCAACAAAATGGCGAACGATATTAGAGCAATCCAGCTGTACAGTTTTGATTATTTGCTGAAACTAAGAATTTGGACCCGCCCATCGCGGTTTCTGAGAGCTTTTTCAAACAGCATTTTTTCATCTGGTCTTGATTCACTACAATTTGAATAAATAAATATTCAGAAATACAGTTTAAAGCTTAAATTATTTTATTTATGATCAAAATCATGATAAAAATGCTTCAAGAACATCTCAAAAACACCAAAAAGAGGATTTTCTATTGGAGCTTGTTGGATGAACAGAAACATATGACAAAATTTAAAGTATTGTTTAAATAATAATAAACAACTTTGATAAAAGCAAATTCCAAAAATAAGGAAACCTAAGAAGTTATTTTAAATATTTACCCATTTCATGTGTTCCCCATCATCATCAACTTTATTTTATAAAGCACTTTAAAACAATTAAGTTTAAGAATTAACTTAAAGATTAATTAAGAAAAACTAAATAAGCACTGTACAAAAACAAATGTAATAAATAAGGGACATAAAATATAAAATCAAAATAAAAAAAGGATGGAAGTACAAACATAATACAAGAAAACATTAAGGGTAAAAACACAAAATGCAATAAAGCTTGAAAGTAAAATATCAGAGCAAAATCTTTGACTAAAAGCTTCTATAAAAATGAGTCTTTCTCTTGGATTCTCTAACAGTTTGTGCGCACATTTGCACTCACACATCCTGAATTATAATTTATAATAATATTGTGACAAGCAGAATCACCTTTTGTGAGCCGGATTCATTGATGTTCTCATGAAATCTGTTCAGTGCTGAGCTTGTCTCGGTTTCCCCCTGGGGGGTGCGTAGAAGGACTCGCCGAGTTCCAGCAGCATCTTGAGAAAGTGTGTATATTCCAGCACCGGTGTGCGGTTGTGTGCATGTGTTGTTAATCCGCGGTGGTGCTGAGAGCCGCCTGTCTGGTTGGATCAGTGCCCGTCAGGATCAGTTCGGTCTGCTCCCCGCCATCACATCTCAGGTCTTAATGAGGATGTGTGAGTGTGTGGACATGTGTGTGTTTTCATGTGCACCTTATCCTTCTCATCTGCCTGCTGGTTTTCACTGAGAATGTCTTTGCAAATCCAGATCTTTGTAATTCCAAACATCTCAACATTTCTGTCAGTTTCTGAAGCATTGGAATACATAGAAGGAAAATTCCCTCCAGAGGAGAGGAGGCAGAGGACAGGGATAGATGGAGGAAGCTGATTCGCTGTGGCGACTCCTGAAGGGAAAAACCAAAGAAGAAGAAGAAAATTCCCTCCACCTTTGCTATGTTCATTACAGCAGCTTTTGCCTGTATTACCGCAGAGAACACGAAATGATGGAAGTGCAGATCACACATTATTTATCAGCAAATGCTTTCCCTCCCGGCGAGTTATTCTGATTCTAAACTGTTTGCTTAATTCAAAGTGGATTTTTTTTTTATTTAGTGAACCATAATCCATCTGGGCAACAGTTATCACAGAAAGCAAGGCTTTCTAGACTTTTACGGTGTGCTACTATTGATAAATTGAGCTCTTTTATTGGGCATTCATTTAATCTCTTCGGTAATTATTATCCAAGTTGAAATACGGCTGAAGGCTGAATACTTAAAGGGAAAGGCTTTGTAAGTAACTGTATGCTTTTAAATATTGAAAAGACTTCAATTTGAGGCGTTAGTTTATAGACGTTAAAATGAAATAAAATACTGAATTTGTAGAAACTATCGGGGTTAGATTCAACAAAAGGCAGCAGGAATCAGTGTTAAAGTGAGGTGAAGCCTATTGATGACTTTGTAATCTGTAAACTTTCATTTATTTTTTCTAGTAATAACCAAATATGAACTGTGACATTAGTTAGATTTTAAAAAGATCAATAACACAATATAAACAATAAGACAACAGAACTACTTCCATTGGTATTGGTATTCCTGGTATTGGAATCTCAAACATTCCTTAATTTGAATTTAAAGACCTAGTCAGATGAAAACTGTGTTTTATTGTTTTTATAGGTCCTATATCGCGCTTTTCTTAAGGCTTTCAGAGTAAACTATATCCATATATATTAGTTTTAGCACACTAAACAACACGTTTAAATGAAATATGAGTTATTTTGCTAACTCCTTTTCCTACACTGAAGTAAGATGTCTCGATCTCTGAGGCTCCGCCTTTCACTCCTTGTGGTTGGTGCCCATTTCATGACATCATCCTATGGAGCCGGCCTCAGCAGTGTGTCTGCGTTTTGCCCAAAACAAACAACATCGGACCTTTTGCAGACATGGATGTGCATATTGTGCATATAAAATGAAAACATTTTGCCGATCATAGCTAGCTCCAAGGAGAGAGTAACCCTGGGGGTGGTGCTGACGGTGCAGATTCTTCCTCGAAGGGGCTGTTCTTCACTTCCTTGCATCACAATGTGGGGACCCACTCGTTTTTGTGGATCGGGAGGGACTGATGCTTAGAAAGTGGGATTTTGGAGGAATCCTCAGAAATGAATGCAGCAAAATACCACTTTGGGGTTGTTTTGTGAGTAATTGATATTATAAAACACCTACAAGCTCAAAAAGTTTATTTTACATTAAGTAGGTGATTTAAGATGTTGTTTTCTCATTATGAAGGACATGTATAAAGAAAGTTCAAATTATACTGTCTTTTATAGTATTTTTTCATTCAAATCATCATTAATCAGGAGCAGTCAAAAAAAGGATGTTTAACAAAGTGTAGTTGTTACATAAAATCTACAATCAGCAGGCCGGAAGCACCCTGCCCCACACCATCCTGATGCATCTACTCACAGACAAATAGATCTAGTAGTGTCTTAGTTTTCCTCCTGGCATCTGGCTCAACTGTACTCAAGACTTTACCATTTTCGTTTCACTGGTAGCTAGGCTGGGGTTGTGAGGCGTTGTAAACCAGCAGGAGAGAATGCAAACAGGGGTGTCAAACTCCAGGCCTTGAAGGCCAGCCTTCTGGATTTCCACAAACTTTGCCTCGTCTGCTGTGTATTACCTTGATCTGGTGAGTTTAGACCATAAGGACCTTCAATGGCAGGTTAGTTGTAAAACATGTAGGACACCAGCCCTCAAGCCTGGGGTTTGACACCCGTGGAATAATGGGATCATGGGAAATGGGAGCAGGCTTACTTTACACCAAAAGCCCTGCCCACAACTTAGAGGTAACTTTCTAATGAACTATAGTGCAGCTTGGCGACACAGTCTTTTTGATTTTGGCTAAAAACTGCATAATCATAATTAAAAACCCAATGGAAAGGCTTTGAAAATAGATCAAAAGATGATCACAGTGAACTTTAAGGACCAGGTGGTCTATTTGACAAAACATTAAACAATTTAGAAGTTTGTAGGAACTAGGGAAAGTGTTATCTTCAGAAAACTGTACCTTTGAGTGTCGTGTCTGTGTGCGGGCTGGGATTTATGGGGTGTTTTTAGTAGGTGATTTCCCTGGTTTTTATGTCTGTTATCTGACTTCTTGTGATCTCAACAAAATACCGTCTGTGTAAAACCTTTGCAGCTCTGATTAGGGTGTAGTCCAGAATTACAGGGCTCCTTGAGATAACTGTCTTTGGCTTACTGTCAGTATAAACTGCACGACAACATGATTTTAAAGTTTACTTCTGCTCAAGAAAAAATGTTCTCTCACCTAGAAAATATGTAAGGATAACCTGCACAATGTCCTAATAGTAAAAGCATGTAAACAAAAACAAAGCATTATAATAAACTGTATTTTATGAACACCACTGATTACTACACCTGTACTTTAATTTTTATTAGTAGATTTTTGCAGTGATCCACTCAATGGCCCTCGTGAACACATGATTATTGACTGCATGCCTCTGAGGAAGTGTGGCGGTGTGTGTCCCTTAGCCTCCTGGCACCAGCAATCAGCTTGCACTCACTCAAACTGCAGTCCGCCTCTTCATCATTCTCCACGGTTCTAGTTGGGTGATCACAACAAAGTGACACCCTTAAGATCACAGATTTTTGTGCCTCAAGGACTTCTGAACAAGAGTGACACAGCTCCACACACTTCCTTTTATGATCCATTCTCTTTCCCCGAAGGCCCCAATAATCCCTGTGATGTCAAAAGGTCAGCGGACCACGTCGGTGAAGATCCATCTTCATGCAACAGCAAGCTGAAAGACTGCTTACACAAACAGAGACACCATCATTCCACAATAATCCTCTCCGTGTATTTGTGTCCAGCAATCAACTTTCCTTCTTGTCAATTATCCCTTTTTATACATCTAAATATCATAAAGCACCTTATTTTTAGTAAGAGGTCCAAATTCTAACTACAAATGTTCTGAATACAGACAAATAAAACAAACTTAAAATTAAATGTATAATTCTTTTTAAATGAATGCAAAATCACTGGCTTCCATAAAAACTTTTGTTTTGTTTTATGAGAAGACCCAGGAATCTGAAGAAACAGGCTGATTTTTTGGTTTAGCAGTATTTCTTGCTACTGGATTTAAAAGCCTGCTACATTTTTCTGCACTTGTGGAAGAAATGTTTACAGCACAACAGTGGCAACAATTGTTGGATTTGTGTATGGATTATTACTCTGCAAATGTCCACCAGGATTCTTTATGAGGGAGCAGCAACGATGGGAGGGGTGTGCTCAGATCCATCTCTGCCTTGGTAAAAAGAAGCCATGAAAGCATCACTCTGATTGAAAAAAAGGTGGTTTTGATGTTTTTAGTATGTTATGGGCCTTTTTTGATGATGGGGAAAGTAAAGCTCATCTTTGCATTTCAGTGTATTTTGTTATTAAAATCATAGTGAACAGATGAAAAAATGTTGTTTGAAAAAGAGCTTACTTCGGATGTAGAAAACACTTTAAAGTGAGAGTATGTAAATATCAGATTAAAAAAGAATGGCACTGGAATTAAACACAACAAAAAAATAATACATTCTGGTGCTTTGGTAGACAAAATAAGTCAAATGAATAGAAAAAAAATCAATGATATCATTTGTCTTTTGTTGTGAATTGTTTTGCAGAAGCTGATGGGAACCAAATGAATTTGAAGCGTCTCTATATTTGTATAGCCTCACAGCACAGCAGTGTGAAATCACAGTAGAAATGAAAAGTGCGCCTCAAAGTTTAAAGGATCTCTTCCAACAGCTACACTCTGCTTCCAAACCACTCTCTGCATATTAAAAAGTGTGTTTCTTTAAGTCAATAATGTGTCATTAACCTTAACAAATCATTACTGTCCAACACTCAAATGCTGCTATTCTCCATTTTTATTTGGGGTTACTGTCAGAATTAAAATGCTGCCGCATTAATATTAATCTAACCTTGACAAAAGCAGCACGCTCAGTCTGATTAAATAATCTCAGAATCTGATGTTTGTGTTGGACATTAATCCTGGCAGTCAAAACCATCCTTAAGCATTTTCCTACGTTAGCAGAAACACTGAAGTTGTTGAGCTTCTTGGCTGTTGCTCCTGTGGTGCTGAACTCTGAAATGCGCTTCAGCGACTGCTAAGTAGATTGTTTTACTTGTTTGAAAACACACAAGTGTAGAAAATGACAAAAACAGGAGTGTTTTTCTAGGCCTGATATAATCCAGCGTGTTAGGTCATTTCACCCACAAGGGGAAAAAATGTTGACTTTGAATGTTTTCAGGAAATTAGCTTTTTAAATTTCCTTCACTTTACTGAATTCTTCCTACAACCGTTTCTGTGATCTCTTGCTGTTTCTGTTTTCTGTCTTTTCGTTATTGAAACCGTTGAGTTAATCGGCATGTTCTTAACTCCAACTACTTTTTATCTATTGTAAAATTGTTCCCACTGGTCTTTTAATTGTGATTTTGCAGCTTTTTTACAAAATGCAAAAGCTGGTGTAATTTTTTAAGACACATTTTCTGCAGTATGGCAGTAGTTCATCAGAAAATCACCTCTGGGTTATGAGATGAACTGAATTTGAGGTATTTCTCTTTCTCTACATTTAGCCCTCCAAGCATAAAGTTATGGAAAACAGGGACTATATCTGAATTCCCGCCCTAATCCCTTACTATGAAAAAACTTTATAGCACAGGACTATCTAGTGCCTTAGATTTTAAAAGCAATTCAGACTCCATGCTCACTACTTTTCTGTTGTTTTTCTAAACGCTGGATAATGACAACAATTTCACAAAGTGAAAAACGAAGAAAATCGAAAATTTCATGATGACTATTTGTGACTCCACTGTGTTCTGATGATGAAAATATGGATGATTTATTAAAAATTTACATTCAAACACGTTTTTATCACAAAAAAAATGTTCAACTGCAATGCATTGTGGTCTATATTTGCTATTGTAGTGAGCATCGAGGATTGTGACAGTAAAGTGCTTTGGGCCTTCGAGGAAGGTAGAAAACCTAGTATAAGCCATTTAGTATCGATGCATGCAAATCTTTTGCAAAGAATTCTGGGAAATTTTGAGTGCACTCAATTTTGGAATTGTTGATTCGGACAGCACTACAGAATGGCAAACGCACTATATAGTGCGTAGGGAAGGAATTTGGATGTAGCCACTGTATTCAAATTTGAATGACACTACCCCTCGATGA
>NC_050518.1:2995509-3011634 GCF_002922805.2 Oryzias melastigma
TCGATGCATGCAAATTTTTTGCAAAGAATTCTGGGAAATTTTGAGTGCACTCAATTTTGGAATTGTTGATTCGGACAGCACTACAGAATGGCAAGTGCACTTATTGTCTGCCGCCATTTTGAAACCAGTCGATAGTGATTTGTCCAAGTCAAGTTTTTAGAGGAACCTACTGTCGCCAATCATGATTGAGCTTTTTCAAAGTCAACATCCTTTCCACTGAAAGAGGACACCCCTAGCCCTCCAAATGCCCCTACAGCCTGATGGGTAGGGCAAGAATCTGGATTTGAGCTTGGTGCGGAAGCAACCCTTCGTTGATATCCCAGCATTTCACAGCTTACAGCCCATCAAAACCCCAAAGTAAGATTGGTGCAGCAAAAGAAAAAATAAACATGAGCGATATCAAAGCTATGCAGTTGTACAGTTTTGGGACAGATGGAAGCTCAGACGAGGAAAATGAAGATTTTGCTTGAAATTGGAGTGTTGCTTTAGTCCAATCACATCCAACTGAGAGATTTTCAAACAGCCTGTTATTATCTGTTCCTGATTTGAATAAATAAATACTCTTTTATATATGTGTGAATGTGAGAAAATGCCTCATGAACATGTTAAAAACACCAAAAACACAATTTTCATCAAAGTGAGTCTTAAACATTTGTTCATGTTAAACAAGGTCCACTATTTGAGGTTCAGAACTATTTGGAATTCAAAGCATTCTACAAAGTTGTGCAGCAAATAATATCATCTCAACTGTGACACAGTCATGATTAACCATCAGCGTTTCTAAAACATTTTAGATCAAGTACTCAAAAGATTGTTTATGTAACATAAACATTGTAAAATTACAACATCTTTCCATAAAACTCAGTTGCGACACTTCAGCGGAACAGAAATGTATTTGTTGTAGAGATTGCATTAGAGAATACAACAGAGACTGAAATCTAAAAGTCAGTTGCAGGTTAAAGATCAACTCAGTTCATTGAGTTGCAATGAAATAAATATTCAGTCAGGAGCTCTGGCCAGTGGCCCTCATCTGTTTCAATAGCGGAGTAGGCTTGAGGTGAGACTAAAGCTTTTGTCTGGATCACAGATCCCATCTGAAGCCCATAAAGACATCAGGCTGGTTTATGACACAGTTCAGCAGGAGGCGGGAGGTGCACCGAGCCATACAAACAGCTGTAACCGTGCGCACCCATATGTGCATCAAAGTGTTAGGAGCTTTGTGCCAAAAATGCCAGCAAACCTAGAGACAACAAGCACCCAAACTCAAGGGAACCACCTGGCGTGAGACCCATGACCTGCTGAGTCTTTTTGGACGTCAGTTGCCAGGCGCAGTGCAGCTCCTGCCTCTGGAATGAAGATTAAAGAAGAAAAACACACAGATTTTACCTCAGCTGATAAGCTTGTGGATATGTAGTGTGTAAAAACTGAAAAGTAATCAATCAATTAATGTCACTTCCCACCACACTCTGATAGAGTTCATTCAAATAAGGGTTGTTTGGTTCAGACCAAAGCTAATTTCTTCAGTCTGCATCATTTAAAGTCAATAAAAGCTAACTCAAGCTGCAAAACAGGACCTTCATTCACTTGCAAGTAAACCCTGGTGCAAGTTTCTACAGTGTCATCAAGGAAAATCAAAAAGGAAGTGAATCACAGAAAGAAAGTTAAATGAGAAAAATGAATGTAGAAGAAGAAAGAAAGTAAAGCCACATTGCTAATCTGAAGAAACAACAATTATTATACATTGTATATCACAGATCCATATTTAGACAGTTGTTGTTTTTCTTGTTTTTCTCATTATCAATGCCCTCAAACAAGCATTTGTGTAGAATTGTTTAGGCTGTTTGGCTTCTTCTCAAAAATTCAGTTACAGCACCCAAAATGAATGTGTAGAGCTCTTGTTTTTGTTTCCTTTTTTATTTTAATCCAACCCCAAAAAGACCATCGAACTGGAGCCACCTTAATTCTTTGAATATTTATGAGGGAGTTCAAGGCCAATAACCCATCAAAGTTTAGCTTGCTGGTCCAAGATTGGGGGTCATAAATAGAGATTCCCACACAACTCAAACAAGCCTTGTCCTCAGTGAAACAGTTATTCATGTTTTAGTTTAGACTAATTTGGCAAAGAAGCAAACCAAGGTAAAACAATAAAGTATGAATCTTATAAAAATATTTTAATTACAATTTAACTTTAGCTTTTTAATAATACTTTTTGTTCTTATATCCAAGTAGTTCCTTCTACTGCCTGTCACATTTAACCCTTTAATACCGGAGCTCCGGTGTTTATATTCTTTGATTTACTTTAACTTTTTAACCGTTATCATGATTATTCCAGCAGATTCTTAAGGAGAAAAGATGGAATTATGTTGATCGTGTTAACAGTTTAAAAGTTACAGTATTTTAAAGATTTTGTGTTAAGTGTCACCGGTGACTCCTCAGGTGTTAAAGGGTTAAATGTTTCATCTGAGTTGGATTGTTTAAGGAAATGTGCAGCCTGTCCTGCTTTCATATTCCTCTTCATTTTTACTTATTGAAAATAAATTAGTGGAAAGGTTTGTCCTTAAAAATAGGTTATAATAATGTTAATACATTTTATTTTAAGACACCAAAGGATCATGTACAGACAAAACATAGATAAAACAACAACAGAATAAAACTTAATTAATCAAAGCAAGATGATATGATATTTTAAAAAGAAGAGTTTTGTGTCATGAAATACATGTATATTGTAAACATTCAGAATTGCCACCCTATGTGCATATTTGTGCTCAGATATACACTTATTTTGCTAATTTTCTACTTTGCTGTGTGGTCATTGAGTAACTTTTCTTCTTGTGTTTGTCAAATGTGTGAGTTCAGATGAAGAAGCATCATGTTTGTGGTGACCTGTGCTTCAACTCTGAAATGTGCAGAGGGTGATGTAAACCCTCATACGCCACAAACGAACGCCAATTACCCTCTTACTGTACGGTAGCTTATCAGCCAACACGTGTTAGTGTAAGTCATCTCTATTATCTGCCATCTTGCTGTGTGTATGTTTGCCGTGATTCTTATCCAAACGGCTCTGCTATCTGTCTTTTCAGGCGAGCTGTGAGTCAGAGAAGAAGTGTCAAACACGTCTCGCTGGAGTTACAGCCAAGTTTGAAAGCTTTAAAAACAGCTGTGGAGGTTCCACTGTTCTGTGTGTGGTTGTAACAAATGCCGTCATACAAAACCAGTTTTAGACATGGAGATTGATTTAAATTCATGTATTTTCATGCCTTTTCTTCAAAGTTATGGCATTAGGGCACAGAAAAAAAATACTTGGCTATACCTCATTTTAGGAAAACAGTCCCACTCTGATCCTCTTTAGATTTATTGTAAAATTGTTCCCACTGGCTTCTTTAATTCTAGAGTTTTTAGCCAAAATCAAAAAGCCTGTTTTTTTTTAAAGACACATTTTCTGCAGTAGTTCACTTAAAATTCACCTCGGTTTTGTAGATGGAACTGTTGGTGCGGTGTAAGCCTGCCCCCATTTCCCATCATCCCTTTGTTTACATCATCTCCTGCTATCTTACAACCTGTCAGAGCTCCAGCCTAACATTACCGCTGCAATAAAAATGGTGAACAATGTTGAACTGATGATACAGCCATACAGTTTTGAGCCAGAAGCCACAGAGGAAAACAAAGACATGGATCGAGGGCTCGGTTTGATCGACCTCTTCCAATGAGAACTCTATGTAAACGTCCGCATAGAAGCGCTTTAGGCTTCAGTGTCCAAAACTCTCATGTTCACGTGATGCTAAGCACGTTTTTAAGTCTGTTTTTGGGCTCTATGCACAAAACTTGAAGCAATTAAACGGAAGTTATACCAGTTGACTTTTGACCACTCAGGTCAGTAAGACTTTTTCAAAACAAGGAAGTACACATTGGTTGAAAATTGATAGTGAAAAATAAATTAATAATTACAGTTTGTGAATTATAAGACACCGAGTGTTTCATGTATTTGAATTGATCGGCAAAGAGCTGCAAAAGAAAAAGCCAGGAGCAAAATTTGTGAGTTTTGCATTGTGTCAACATTTTGCACCAAGTCTCTTCCAACTGTATGTACATTCTGTCACTGCCTGATCTGTATGCGGAACTCTATTGGTTGCACTGCTTACCCCACAAACGTGAACCATACGTTACTCCCGCTAAAACATATTTTACAGTAGTTCTGTTATGTTACTTTCACCAAAGCATTTTAAAGTCAGAGTAAATCTTCGGATGTTAACAACAATAATAACCTCTTAGAATGTTTATATAACTCTGGAAAGATCTATCATAATGAAAATGTTTACTTTAATGTTAAAAAAAGAGAAAAAGATGGTAGATGGTAGTTTACTACTCAAGTTAAGAGGATACAGCGACACTTAATGACACTTTCTTAACTTTGTTAACCGCCACATTATTAACGGCATTAGTGGCTGCAGCAGCCTGTGACATCCCGTCAGAGACGCTCACTTCTCCTCTTTTCCTGTTTCTAACATATGAAGAATAGAAACGATCAAATGGAGAGAATGACTCCAAACCATGTCCGTTATTCTATCACGTATCTTTGAGATTTTCCTTTAAAACAATATGTGATTGTGCAGTTTTGCATCTGGGTGATGTTCTTTTATTTTCCTGTGCTGCAATCAAGTCGCGAGAAAGTCTCTGTTGTTGAGAAAAAGCATAAATTATTGTGATCACGGAGTTACTGTAGGGAAATGATAATGTTGTCAAGTAGGTGAAGAAAGGAAGTGACGCATGATTCGTGCAACTGAAAGAGCTCTGCATACAGATTGGGTAGTGAGACGTTTTTCATCTGTTCCTAATTTACAATCATTTGACTTAAGAAATACTCAGAAGCTCAATTTTAAGCTTTAATTTCTTTATTTTTGTTGCACATCATGAACATGTTAAAAACACATTTTTTTTTAATTGGAGTGTGTCTTTAAAGCACAGCTACTTTTGGGGCATTAGCTCCCAGCAGGCTTAATCAGTCTCAAAGCTTTGCTTGAGAAATACATATCTTAGTATTCCATATGCTTCGTGTTTGATATTTTCAAAGTCCTTTAAAGTAACTTTAATAATAGATTTAACATTAAAAAAAAGTTTCATTCAGGTACAAACATCCCTCTGGATGTCTGCGGCCCTATCCACGCCCCTCCTCTCACCTCCCACTTTTTTCTCCTCTCCACAACTCCTCCCTCCTTCCCTTTCTCCCTCCCGTTCTCTCTCCTCTCTTGAATTAAGCTCATTCTTTCAGGCTGCTCTCTCTGAGCACTTCTGCTCTGCTCAGCTTCTGTGCAAACTTAGTGCATGTGTGTGTGCGCGTTAGGCAGAGTTTCATGTGTGTGCACAGAACTGTGTGTTTTTCTAAGTGGAGCTGAAGTGCAGCCGTTCATCAGTGGAGCTGACTGCAGACAAGGGAATACTCAGATCTCACTGCGCTGTTTTTTAACTTACACACCAGCTGCTTATTGGACTTTTAAAGATTTGCTGGGCTTTTTTTTTTTGAACAAACCAGGACTTTACTGCTGCTTTCTTTTTGGAACCACCTGGAATTACCCTTTTTTTCACTTTTTCTGGAATTTAAAAGTAAAAAAAGGGTGCATAGTATTTAAAAAATTCAATACAATTTTAATTATTTGAAATTCTTAGACTGTGTATTTTGTCTCAAATTCACTTATGAGACTTGATGAGTCAGTGCAATAATGTATTTACCTAAAAGTTTAGGCTCATCTGCACTTGTTTGTTGTTTCTAATTTTAATTGGAAACTGTGATATATTGAACAGAACCAGAGTAGTTCTGTCCCAATGGAAACTTTAGGAACCAGTAGAAATGTGTCGGGTTCAGGTGGATGCTAACCCAAGCCAATAATACAGTAAACTCTTGAGTTCTGGCTTTTGGTTTCCTTGGAAACAGACAGAAAGGTGAGTATGAACCATCACTTCTGTAAATTGATATCTATAACAGCCATGAAAAAAGTAACTTTTGTGTTTTGAGAAAAGTTGAAAGACAAAACTTGGCTCTTTATCTCGCGGCTGTGTTTGGAACCTGACCTTGTTTTGCTGTGCTGTCTGTGCTTCCTGAAAACCAAAATATCAATTTCTAAGTCATGCTGATGACCTGTGGGGCTTTTCTTCAGAGAGCTTGTTTGAAATCAGCTGTGTTGTTTCATTCAGAGGAAAGAGTCAGACTGACTGGAGCACATCCAGTCAGGAGACCAAAGGCTGCCTCTGGTCTTGACAGCTTACAAATCACCAAACTGACTTTTTCTTTCATTCTCTATAACTTTATTGAACTTGGCAAGAAGTTAAACTTCAGTACTCCAGTTAGGAGTGTAACTGAATTGGACCAGAATATTGGCATAGCCACCTGTCTGATAAATGAAAACATGCATAGAACTAATTTAAAATCATTTAAGCAGACTGAGTCCTCCTCTAACAATATAAGCAAATATTCCAGCTCATTTTAATAAAACGATGAATATTCCATCCTTAAAGGAGAGATTCCACATGAGTTTGTAGGCTGGGAAACTTTTTCTCCATGATGCCGGGCCAGATGGCTCCACACCAGCAACCAGCAGAGCCTTGCAGCCTTCCCGGCTCCTTCATTCACCCAGCTCCTTTCAGTACTACCCAGGTCTCTGCCTCCAATTGTCTCACTTTTTGTTCCACTTTGTTTCAGTTTAAATCCCATAA
Organism: Oryzias melastigma; assembly: GCF_002922805.2. Lineage (NCBI taxonomy): Eukaryota > Metazoa > Chordata > Actinopteri > Beloniformes > Adrianichthyidae > Oryzias > Oryzias melastigma. The sequence goes on from NC_050518.1 coordinate 3,002,215, forward strand.
AGGCTGGTACTCACTTCTGCCTCTAAGGTCTTTACTTTTGTATGTTTCTGGCTGTGTGAAACTTCACTTCTGCACTAATTTATACCCTGAAAGCTTTTAAGGGAAAAAGCTGCACTTCTTGGCTGCATACATTGGATAAGGAGCCAGCTTTTAAAGTCTCCACTTACCCTTCTTATGAGTCAGCCTTGTACTGCTTTGTGTCTTTTCAAATCAGCGTTCATAAGCCACCGTTTTACTTTCACTCTGTCTTTAAAATTCGATTATTTTCCAGTGATATCTATGGATCATTTCCTTTAGAATCATAACACTGAACACCGACATGCTTTTCTTCTTACCTTTGGTGGTCTTTCTTTATCTGTGTTTGTAGTTATGCAGTTCTCTTTGGAAATGAAGCATCCCTTCACCTTCTCTGAGAAGAAGTGACGTGAACAGTGCTTCATGCTTACATGCTCACATGCATATTTCACTCTTCTGCTCACCTCTAGAGACTGATAGAAACAAGTCTATTTGGTTAACACTCAATATAAGAGCTAAAAGAGTGGAAAAATTGGGAATTTTAAATCATATAGTTTGCAGTTGTGCGGGAATCTTTTTGAAGATATTCTGTGATGCTATCTCTGATTTTGAAAACCAAAGGTATGTGCTCAAAACTTATCAAACTGTCTTCTTATGTTATACGCGTTACATATAAGGTCCTTTTGATTCGTGAATATAGAAGTTAAGTCACAAAGCCTCGAATATAAACAAACGTTTTCTCTCTCAAAAATTCCCACATGCTGGATTTGTTCCAAGCTCCTGATTTGTACTTCCACCTTTCTTCCTTTACTTGTTTACAACCCTATAAAACAGATCTGCATAATGGCTCCCCAGAGACTACTTTGATTTGTGTTAAACAAAGCATGCACAGCTGCCTTTCACTCATTTTTTGACGTGCTGCAGCACATTGGGCATTCCCCTCAAGGGGATGGAAGCTGAGTGCATCTCAAAGCGAAGGGATACATGAGCTTTAGCAATTTATTTAATTGTAGATGATGAAGAAAGTGTTTTGGATACCAATTATTTAGATCCCCATTAAAAGGTCCAGAAAGTTTTTTTTTATGTCAGCAAATTGATCATTTTATTTGTTTACAGTGTTTATCATCTTCTTGTTTTATGTTGTCTTCCTAATTTGTGTGCCTTCTTGTGTGTTTTTTAAAATTAAACTTGAGTTGCACCCTTATATACATTTTTGCTCCTGTTTTTGCTGTCCCTTTCTTCCAGCTTTTATTTTTTTTTTAAGTTGTTTAAGTTTAGAGTCAGCAAGTCTCAATCCCATCTTGAATCAATCTTGATTGAGTTTAACTTGCGAGGAATGTGTGACATCTTTATGGAGCATGAAAGTATGAATTGAATGATAACCTGACATTCTGGAGAGACGTCGAAAATCTGACGCTTAAATGCTGTGAGAATCTGGTGAAATTAACTTGCTTTTTAGCAATCTGGTGGCTGTAATCCCACATTTTTCAATTCTGCCTCCGATCTACCATAATTTACTTTCATAGTTGAGTTAAAACGTTTGCAGCGACTTTAAACTTTAACAGAAACTTTATGAAATGCATGTAAAATAAAATACATTTCAGGAAAAAGTCAAATACAGTGAGATTCGACCCTTATAGGACAACAAATGAGCATTTTGTCCCTTTCTCCTTTTCTTGACCTCCTAGTTATTTGTTTTCTCCTGCATTAACTTCCAACCCTTTTTTAAGGCCCGACTTCTGTCAATCAAAGTGGTGCAAAAGGCACCAGTTACCTGCTGTTCCAGTCATTTTACTATGTAAAGCTCATAGCCCTCCCTCCGCCTCAATCTCACCATCGTATTTTTCTCCTCACCCATCCATCCCTCCTGTTATTCATTTCTCTTTTGCAGCAAGGCTTAGACTTGATGGTAGCTGGCCAATAAGAGTCTTTTCTCTGAGCAGGCAAAACAATCGGCTCCCGTCTCTTGAACGCCGTGCTTCTCCATCTTCACCGCTTCCCGTCGCAATCCCATTCTTATTGTGGGACTGCATGCAGCCTGGCATGCTGCAGGGCTGAAGAGCTTGAGTGTATCCAGATCCTGAGCTTTCAGAGGTTCCCTCCACTTATTCTCTCAATCGCTTCCTTTATTTTCCCCTGTCCTTTCAGTCTTAGTGTAGTTCCTTCTGTAGATTTCTAGGGATTTCCATTTTTCCCATGCACCTACGTTTTCCTCCACCCGCATCTTCTACTCTGCTTCATCCTAATTTTTATGCATTGGTTGTGTGAATTTGTTGGCAGTTATCTCCCATCAACTTTTAGTAACTTCTGACCTGTCTTTCGCGCTTCCCTCTATTGGAATCTAAAATTCCCTGGTGAAAGTGGATGGCTCCACATTGCTAATATTCGTCCCTTCTTTTATTTATGCATATTATATTCATTCCTACTTTAGCGCTGCTCTCTAACCTCACTCAAAGGCCCGTCTCAGTCTGGAGGCGGGCTGCTTTGTCTGCCCGTCTTTATTTGGGCCGTTTTTTTGACAGGACAGCTTGGCCCCACATCCCCCCACGAATTTCTGTCTTTGTCTTTATTTTTAATCCATTCCCTCTTGGCATGCTGCTGCTACATGTCTATTGAAGCTGAACTGAATGTAAGTGTCAGCAGCAGACCCTGTGGATTTTTCTTTCTTTTTTTTATTAGGGTGCATTATTGAACATTTTTTTATTTGCGTGCCTGAGAGTGTATTTATAGCTTTAGGTGGTAACTGCAGGTAGTTGAGAACCCTATTCCCTTATATAATAGGATCCAAGAGTGTGTGTTGTTCAGCCATTAGATAAGGATGTGCGAGGAACAATAATGGCCCTTTCCACTGATGATGGCAGATGCAGAGAGCATGCTGAGATACTTCAACACACACACACTCACAGCTCAGGGAGAGACCCAGAGGGACAATAGGGCTGGTCGTTCATTTTATAGCAGCTGACTGGAGTGTAAGGTCTTCTCCGCTGCCCCCGTCACCCCCGGGGACTGTGGGATGAATTGTGTGAGAGCATGTGTAACAGCATCTCTGTTTGTGTGTGACTGAGCTGCAGCTGACGGGAGTGCTGACGTCTTTCTTCTTCAAAGACTGCAGCATCTTTGCTCGACCTTAAACACCACACTCGTGCATTATGTTGCGCTGCACAGGCTTCACAGACTGTAACTGATGTTAACCTCCTTTTTTTCCTTCTTTCCTGTCTTTTAAAAGCCCCTCGGCCCTTTTGGTGGAAGGTGCAGAAACGGGCGGTTGTTTTTTGTCCACTGCAGGCATTTGCACTGTTGTTCATTCATGGGCGTGTGTGTGTTTGCATTCTGCGGGGTATATATGGGAGTTTGTGTTCCAGCTGAGCTCTGTCCTGTTGTTGTGGCCAAGCAGCCATGAGCTTATGAGAGCTCTCCTGTCTCCATGCCTCAATAGCTCCATTATTCATAAAACTCTCTGCCAACAGTCTTGATGGAGGGTTTGCATATGCAGTGTGTGTTTGTGTGTATGTGAATTAGTGTGCATCTTAGTGTCTTTGTGTGGATTCATATACGTGCTTTAAACTCATCGCTTCACTGAAATCTGGAGCTGTAAACTAGTGGGTTATTTTGATTTTTTCATTCTCCATTTTTTTCCATGGTTTGGTTTTTACTTTTGGATTTTATATTTGAACTTTGTTTCCCTTTTTATTTGTGGAATAAATTATCCTCTGAGCAATATCTCTAGTTATGCATTCTTCTTTTTTTCCCCTATAGTTGGTGGATAAGTGACCAGGACTCCCCTGTTTGTTGCTAGATGATTTTCTATTTCTCTTTATTGAAACGTGTTCTTAAAAAGTTTTTCAGTAAACAAAACTTCAGTTTCAAACTATAATTAAACAAAATAAAGTAACAAATTCAGATAATGTGGTTGAGGATTTACTTTCTCTGTTTAATTTAGTTCCTCAGATCCAAATTTCTGCTGCAACACATAAAGATGAGACAATCAAAAAATATGAGGCAGTGTCTTCGTAAATACAATAAACTACATAACATTTCTGAAGCCAAAAACTTGATCTTCTTTTTAAAATGTGCTTATTATTTCCCTTTTGACATGAGAATGTGGATAGCTTAAAACCAGTTTTGCACCAGACAGCACGATCTTGTTTGTTATTATGCTCTCACTGACCACTTTATTAGGTCCTCCTCGCTAGTGCAGAGTTGGATCCCCTTCTGCCTTCAGAACTACCTTAATCCTTCATCCTTTTCATAGAAAACATTTTTTTAGATATTTTAGTCCATATTGACATGATAGCATCACTCAGTTGCTGCAGTTTATCACCTGCACATCCGTGATGCCAGTCTCCCGTTCCACCACCTCCCAAAGATGGTTTATTGGGCTGAGATTTGGTGATTGTGGAGGTCATTAGACTCCAGTGAACTCATCGTCATGAAACCAGTCTGAGATGATTCCAGCTTTATGACATAGAGCCTTATCCAGCTCTACGTAGCATCTGAAGGTGTTACACTATGGTCATAAAGAGATGGACATGGTCAGCAACAATACTCAGGTAGGCTGTGGTGTTGAAACCATGCATAACTGATATATAAGGGGCCCAAAGTTTGCCAAGAAAAAATCTCCCATACCATTAAACCACCACCACCAGCCTAAACCGTTGATTCAAGGCAGGATGGGTCCATGAGTCTATGCTTTCATGTTGTTGAGGCCAATTTCCGACCCTATCATCTGAATGTGGCAGCAGAAATGGAGATTTATTAGAACAGACAATGTTTTTCCAATCTTCTGTTGTCTACTTTTGTTGAGCCTGTGTGAATTGTAGCCTCTGTTTTCTGTTCTTAGCTGACAGGAGTGGTACCTGGTGGGGTTTCTGGTTTTAACCCATCTGCCTCAAGGTTGGATGTGTTGTGCGTTCAGAGATGTTCTTCTGCAGACCTTGGTTATTTGAGTTACTGTTGTCTTTCCATCCAGTCAGGCCGTTCTCCTCTGACCTCTGGCATTAACAAGTATTTCTGCTCTCTGGATATTTTCTCTTTTTCTGACCATTCTCTGTAAACCCTAGAGATGGTTTTGGGCTAAGATTCCAGTAGATCAGCAGTTTCTGAAATACTCAGACGAGCCTGTCTGGCACCAACAACCATGCCACGTTCAAAGTCACTTATTTCACCTTTCTTCCCTGTTTTGATGCTCAGTTTGATCATCTTGACCATGTCGACTTGCATAAACGCATTGAGTTGATGCCATGTGATTGGCTGATTAGAAATTTGCGCTAGCAAGCAGTTAGACACTCAGAAAGTGGCCAGTGAGTGTTTTTACCTAATAAATGGCTTCTCTTATGCAAATGAACTTCTCAAACAATCAACATCTTTACTATACAAAATGTTAACAGACCTGAAAAGATTCTCAGAAATGTAACTCATCTGATCTTAATCCAAAAAACAAAAAAACAGCAGGTATAGAATTTTATTTAAAAGGAACAAAAGTAACTCAAAAAGTGAGATTAAATTATTTTTTGAAAAACTAAAACTTCCTCCTGCTTTTTGTTTGCCTGCGGCAAAGGCCAAATCATAATTCATTCCCTTCCCCTACATGTATCTCTTTGAAACGTCTTCAAATTTGGACGTTATTACCGCTCAATGATGTCATCAAAAGTCGCTGATCAGCTGCTTTAGCATAAAACTGCCAGCGTTTGGAAGATACATAACAACTTTGGTTTTATGTTTTTAAAAAGTCAAGCAAAAACAAAAAGTCAAAACTCACATTGAAGTGTAAACTTGTGTGGCTCAGAGCACACCTGCTCTCTGCCTACAAGCACAATGCAGATCACCCTCCCAGTGGAGGGATAGCCAGCCCTAACTCGCTACAGCTCCTCCTCAAAAAAACAAACAAGCAAACAAAAAAAAACACTTTCGGTCAAAACTAAAGCATCAAATTCCTCTATTATTTGAGCAATAGGGAGGAGTCAGAGTGCAGTTCAGATTTGGCCTAAGTAAAACTTTGAAATACAAGACAGAAAATGTTTTCATAGAAATGTTTTATCATTTTTGATCATATCAATTATTTAATCAATTATTTGTTCAAGTTTCCAATCAAGGAAGCTTGATGTTATGTTAACTCATGAGCTGTGGTTGGTACACAACTCAGTTTGGAGTTTTACAAAGCATTTAATAAACTGTCTGTCGTATTATGAGGCAAAACTAAATGGACAGCACAACTAAACTCAAACATAAGAGGTGAATCAAACTGGTTGGAAATGTTTCTGGTGACTACTTTGCTATGACAAGGAGGTAAATCTACAAACACAAAAAGTGCAAACAGAATCCCGTGTGGAAGCAGCTCCACCATTCATTCACTCACAGGCCAGCTGAGGGTCCGTCCGTGTGGAAGGAGAAAGCAGCAGCTCGGAGTTGGCAGTCCCACAGACACAGAAAGGTTGTGTTTGGCTCGGCACTGGACTCAGCATATCTCTATCTCACCACGCTGCTTTCATCACCACTCGTGTGTTCATGTGTGTGTGAGTCTTGGATTGTATCCCTGAGTCTCGCTGTAATGTGACGGGATTATCGAGTTGCTGCCATAATGGTGGCTGGCATCGACACAGCCTGGCAGGGGCATCAATCTGAGGGACTAAGTATACCTCAGAGTGTGTGGCTGTGTGTGTTTATGGGTGTGTAAGACCTTTGGGGCATCCTGAACTTTTCTGAATCCACACTCTCTTTCATTCTTAGGTGCCCTTGGGTGGTGTTGTCCCCTTCTTGGATGTGAGAGGTTAACTACGTCATACTTCCCAGGAACAGCAGAGAAGTTTTCCAAGGAAAAAGAGAATTGGAAGATCTGAAAAGGAGAGCTGGAATAGACATTAATTAGGCACTTTTCCGTACCGCTTGGAAGACAAATAGCCGGTTTGCCTCAAAGAAAAGACCAAGATTTGGTTCAACTCCAAACAAAAACCAAAACAGAACTGAAGAAATACATCGACAGCCACCAACTTGTCTTAACCACAACTTTGAACATTTGGAATCTACTTTCAAACGTGCCAAGATGATGACCATGATGATGATGATGGCCATGATGGTGACCTGCAGCTCTCTGTTGGTGCTGGGGCTGGCTGCCGCCCATGCCTCCGCCAGCACAGTGACCCGCACCTCCTCTTCGTCTTCCACCTCATCCTCCTCTTCACCAAGAATGAAACTTTCCTACAAAGGTAAGGACAAAGGTTACGCCCAGCAGCAGGACTTCTGCTGTTTGTACAAGGCTGTACATCCTTGTACAAACACACACACCTATGCACACACTTTTCATCCATTTCATGCAATATATCAGATTTTTCAAGGTAAACACTCCCGAGTGGTAGCCAGACCTAATTTGTGGTCGCCGTAATTCACAACCAAATACATGTGTATACACACACACAAAAACACACATTACTCCTCACAGTTTGGACACACACATACCGAGAAGCATATCCACACAAATGTCTTAAACATCCAAAAGGCAAGTTTTGTAGATTAGAAGAAAGGAGCTCTGTGCCCAGCATGTCCACATAAACCAGAGATGTGCTGAAAGCTGGCGGTTAAAGCCGGAGTTTACTCACCAAGGACGAGAGGCTTACAGACGGCTGTCTGCCCGGCAGAAATATGTGCACCCTTTAATTTCAGCTGAGCTACTGGAGCAAGAACAAAAAAAACTTCTCGTTTTACTGGACATGCGGTGCACTGAACAAAGGCTTTTATCCCTGACATGCTTTTAGTGTTTCATTAAATGTTACAGCCTCTTTTTATTCCAATTAAAACTATTTCTTTTGTCACAAAGTGAGACTTAAATGTTGGGTTTGAAAAATGCAGCAACTGATTTTCCTGAAAAGGAGAATCTAAGGGATATTCCCTTAGATTCTGAAAAAGTCTGAGACTTTTGACTGAGACTCGTGACTGGAAAAGTGAGCTGGTCCAGATCTAGTCCGTTAAATTTGATCCGGATTGAGTCCTGAACCTTGTCTTTGGTCTGTATTCAGACTGACTTTAATGCACCAAACCAAAGCTTGTAAACAAAACAATGTGACTAAAGATCTCTTCAGTCATTGGTCAGGAATTAAAAGGGGTGGGGCAAAGAAACAAGAGGAAGAATCCAGTTGTTCCACTTTGAGCACAGAGCCTGTTCAGGCTGAGGAAACTCAGACTGAACCGGATCTCAGTCCGATCGAAAACCGACTAAGACTAACTCTAAAGATAGGTCTGAGAGCGTCAGTGTATTCAGACTGATTTTTTTTTTTTATTATTGGGGTAAACAAACGTATTAAGTGATATTTGTGCCGCCAGATTGAGAGAAAAAGATAAGATCAAAATTTCCTACATTGCAAAAAATGTTCAGTTTGAAAAACAGAACTTTAAAAGCAGCAATTGAGAATATCAAATGTTCGCTTTCAAATCTTCAATCTTGCGTTCACAACCCTGAGTTTAGCAGTTTAGCAGTTTTTGTCCAGCGGGACGTTACATTATGTTACTATTATGATCAGTACAAAGTTTTCTCCTAAATAAGAAGTTGAAATATAAGAAAAAAATCTTTTTTTATATATTTGAAAATTGTGTTTTTTTTCTTAAGGCAAACATGAGTTTTTAAAAATAAGATATCCTGTCCTACATGGAATAATCTGCTGCAAGTTAAAAATGACATTTCTTCTAAATACATTAAGTGTACTACTATCCTTTTTCCTACTTACTAGTGTTGTTAAACCATGGATTCATATGTGCTTTAAATCTATTTTTATAATAAACAAAGCTTACAGAAGATCAAACTTTTTACCAATATTTGGTTCCAGAGGATTTCTATATGACGCAGGCCTATTTAGCTAAATGTTGGCAGATAAACTTAACTGTTTATTTTACAGTTTCAGGAGATCCTCAGACATAAATCTGATTAAATAAAATGTAATCAATGCTAAAATAAATTATGACCTTTTTTTCAAATGGTAAAAAATGATTTTTTTCTTCAGCCAAAGAGACAAAATGGAGTGTCAAAGATGCTGGGGTTCTGAGCGTCTATAGCAGACATTGCGTTAGATAAATATGGCGACTTGATTGGATAGAATCTAGACCAGTCAGCATGGACCCTCTTGTCTGGGATTGGCTGTTTGGTAGCACAAACATCACATGAAACTCAAGAGTTGTGAACAGAAAAGGAAAGTGACACTGCATCTGAAAATATTTGTGTTGCAAACACAAAAATGTATCTTGAAAATAAAGAAAAAGATTGAAAGCACACATTGAATATTTTAATTTGCTACTTTGAAAGTGTTTTTTATTAAAACGGAACATTTTGTTTGCATTTTAAGAAATTTTGATCTCAAAATTGTGACTTTTGTTGTCAATGTGGTGGCACAAATGTCACTTTATAGAGTCTGGTTCACTTTA
>NC_050518.1:3011651-3057137 GCF_002922805.2 Oryzias melastigma
AACGCGTTAATATTTATCCACCCAAATGAATTACGGCCGTCTTTCGCTTCACGCTGGGCGATCAGGCTTCCACGAGGTTTGTTGATTTCTAAAAACGCACACTTCGTCAGGCTTTATCCCACTTGTAGCATGGTCACATACAAAATAAATAAATATTCAGCCTAGTTTTTGTACTTTATTCTTGTTATTTCTCAGTTTAGATAGCTTTTTCTTATTATTCTTATTTGCTACGTAGTGCGGCCCGTTCTCACGGTAACATGACAATGCCTCGTTGAGCGGGCAACCAACCTCAACTTTAGAGGCACATATGCTAATCCTCACATTAGGTTAAATTAAGCATCAGTTCAGAGAGAAAGCTCTCATCTTACAGCTTGTTTTTGTCCAGAAGATGAAGGAAAGTTTGCTTTAAAGAAGCCTGTGCAGTAATGCAGAACATTTGGGATATGTGACCGGAACTTCAGCCAATCAGAATTAAGTATTAACCCAGAAAATTGTATAAGTTCATTTTAAGTGCAGAGACACAGCATCTTGTTAGCATGTTATCATCTTTATTTTCTTGGAGTAATTCTGAAGACTTAAAAGTTGTTACCATTTCTTTAGAGTTCTTCTTATCTTACTGTTGATGTGTTTTTGTGGGATATCTGAGATAACACTTTATAGATTTAAAAATTTCAGATTATAAAAATGAAGGAAAAATATTCTCTGTTCAAAAGCTGCATATTGTCAAAAAGGTTTATATAGTAAAAACATTGTAATTAATTGTGATTCATCTGATTACTGTTATTTAGAAGTAACACCATTTCCTTACAATAAATTTCTTTGGAAAAAGCATTTTTTTAATTATTTTAATTTAAAGTTCAGTTATAAGACCAATAGACGAGTATTCCTGATAAAATATCTTCTGTGACCATTCCAGCACACAAGCCTTCACACCTCAATAATGTGGCGACTCCAGGACGGGTCAAGTGGACCTTTTGTCATTCCCTCTTAGTCAGGACTATCTCCCAGAATCAGTTTGCCTTGAAGCTATATTTTGCAGACACTTGTACCAAGAAAGGACTGATCGATGGTGGTATGTTGGATCAGATAGCAGGGGAGGACGTTAAAGGGGCGTTCCCCAGATCCTCATGTGTACTGGAGTCTGCTAAGAACATCTAACAGAGGGACCTTAAACTGTCCTCAAGGGGAGGCCGAGGCATCGAGTCAAACAGAAGTTTTTCTGCAGCACATCTATTTAACAGCACAGAAGGAAGCAGTCCCTTTATCGCTTGGCTCTTCTTTGTTAAAATGAACAAATCCAATAGGAATGTTTTTGAGCACGCTTCCCAAAAAGAAAAAAAAATATTTGTTTTTGCCAATCCGGAAACTGTGAGGACACTCAGATTTTCTCTGTGATTTATTCTGCTGTATTTTATCTTGACTCTTTGAAAGTCACTTTCCTGAAGCCATGCACTGTTTTATTTAAATGCTATTCAAGTTATTTTGATTATTTTTTGCAACATATGCTGCTTTAGGCTTTGAATTCTGCAACTTTATTCTACTGCAGTGATGCACATTTAGCTTTATGAGCCTGATTGCAGGAGAATTGAGAATATTACATCATTAAGTTAAGATATACACAACAAACTTCGATTGAGCAAAGATCTTTAAAGTTAAAACTTTTGAACATCATTACAACATTACTTATGCTTCAGTGGTTGTTGAAGAATTTAAATACCAAGAGAAAAAAATCTGTTGAAACTTTCCATTTTTTTAGAACTGCAGCAGTTTCATGGAGTGCGACGGTTTGAGCTGGAGCGTTCCTGCTGCTATAGCGCTCTGCTGCTTGATGAAGAGAGGGGCCGACTCTTCGTCGGGGCAAAGAACTTCCTGCTGTCCCTCTCTCTGGACAACATTGCTAAACAAGAACACAAGGTAAGCTCACATGTCTGTACAATACTTAGTGACAAGGATTTTGGACCAAAGCTGACCCACTGCTGCACTATGATGATGGAGACTTGGACCTTAGGATCGCACTTACAGTATGTCACAATCTGTAACTTAGGACTTGAAATGAGACTTGTCCTCAAAAGAAACAAGAGTCCTGCTTTAATATTTGTGAAGATACGTTTATTCCGCCCTCGGCAATGTGTGTTCAAGTGGCCACTTCCACTGAAAAGTCTATGTAAATGCCAATATATGGGCGTTTCAGGCTTCCACGCTCAAAACTCATGCATTGACGTGTTGCCACGCAAGTTTTTACAACTGCTTTTGAGCTCTACATACAAAATGCACGACGGCCACTGATCGTATATTAAAAGTTAAACCAGGTCAAACAAGAGCTTGGATTTGGAAGTGGCGAAGGGATCACATCCCCTTGAATTCATGGAAGTACCAACCGTTTAAAAAATGATCACGGAGGAAAAATTAATAATTGCGATTTGTTTCTGGCTGGCATTATATGACACAAAGTTTTCATATTATGGAATGGAGCTGTGAAAGAAAAAGTCTGGAGCAAGAGTTACATCCCTTCGACATTTCACCTCTAGCCTCTTCCAACTGTAGGGGGTGGACATACACTAGTTAACAGTAGAAAAGGAAGGAGAAGAAGCCCTTCCCTGCTTGTCTAGTGTGAACACCATGGGCTAAATGCACGATCAAGACCACGCGTTAAACGCTTTCTTGATCATGCCTCACATGCCCAGTGTGTGGCTTTACAGTCTGTTTTTCTTCATTTTTATGGTGCTTTTGTGGCACTAGATAAAAAACATCTATTTGATATGAACTTTGTGTGACCGTCAGAATATTATATACCGGGACTTGAGATTTGAACTGACTTGGACTCATTCTTGAAGACCTGTGAGCACCTTTAGGTTGAACCAAACACTGTTTTATTGTATTTTTTCAGAGTTTAACAACTGCAAATTCTCACATCCTGTCGTTCTCCAGCTGTGTTGAACTATTTAAATATCTGTCTAAATGTGCTACACTGAAGTACATAATGTATGGAAAAGATTATATATGGAGTTTAATTTTATAAAGTCTAAAACTGTTGAAACTGATGTACTTTTTCACTTTATACAAATCAGAGAATAGATGCAGTGGTTGTAGCAAAAGTGGTTCTGATTCACATTAGGCCAGTGTTTTTCTCAAACCTATTTTAGTAATCAGTTCTATTATCAAACCCAGACAACTGGTGGCTTATAAGTTCGTGTCCTAGAGGACTTTCAGGCAGATGCAGAAATACCCCGAAGTGTGGACAAATTTAATGAATGTGCGTCTTGCACATATGAGACGACTCAAATGTGACTTTAGGGCATGAGGAACAAATGTGGGATTGATAGAAAGAGTGAAAAGAAATGTTGGACAAAGATGAAAGTGAAAATATATTTAAAACGGATGTTGTTAATATTGAAAGGGAATTGAATCCACTGATGTTAAACATCACTAATAAATTACTCCAGTCTTCTTTTCACATTAGAGAAACTTAATAGTCTTCATTTTTTAAAATATTGAAGTTGACGGCTTACCTAAGCAGCCATAAACTTGCTGATAATGTATAGAGGCAGAGAGAAAACTACACCTATGCAAAATATACAGCTGAGCAGAAACATCTGTCCACTGCTGTTTGAAGTTCTAAATTTAGTGTTTGGTGTCCCAGATTTAAAATCTCTGTTGGTTTTGGTATTTGAATGAGTGTAATTTATGACCTGGGTGTGTGGATTCACAATTTGTTTTTGCAATGTGGTTGTATGTGGGTGGGTCACAGTTCTCAGAACAGTGGGGGAAACGGCAGACGTTGACAGAGAAGGAAGGCAAGAAGTGAGTCCAACAAAAGACTGGGGAGTCTCAAAGGAAAGACCATTTATTAGCATGAAAACTGTCTTAATTTGGAGAAAAAGTAAGGAATCAAATCTGTTTTATTAAATGTGTATATATATTTGAGGGAAGTAAATGTCAAATGAAATATTTCTCTGCTCTTTCAGATCTATTGGCCTGCTCCAGTGGACTGGAGAGAGGAGTGTAACTGGGCTGGAAAGGATATCACTGTGAGTGCTTTCACACCTATTCACTTCTGATTTTCCTTTTTTTTTTTAAAAAAAAAGGTCAATAACACCTAAAATAAACTAATACACATTAAAAAAAATAATTAGAATGGACCTCATGAAGACAAAGATTCTGATGTCAAGTAAATAAACAGAACAGGAAGCATAAAGCTCCTTTTAAAGCTCCTCATAAACACAAAGTAGGCTCCTTCCCAGCCTGCAGACAGTTCAAAGACACAAAAGGCACATGGATCTCCTCATAGAGGAGGTAGCTGTCCACTCCTGTAAGCCCAACACAAAGCTACCTTTTTAATCAACTGCAGTCATGGGAATCATCACAAGACAGAATTACCACATGTAAAATGATAATATATAATAATAGGTGCAGCACTTCCACTTCTGAGACAGCCGTGTGGTGAGATCACTTCCTCTGAATCGAGTTATTTTAAATCCCATATGACTTACATCTACAGTCTGATCTGAGGACATTTGTTTTCCTTTTCTCAGGAATCCTCGGGAGTCTTTAAATGAGCTGTGCTAACCAAATCTAGTTTGGTTTAATGCAACAATACACTGTTAGTTCTTATCTGCGTCACTCATCTTGCCAGTCGATAATTTATCCACTCTGCTGGGATGGAGAGAGTAAGTGGTTCTAGTCTGGCAGAGAGGCTTTGAAACGAATGGAAAACGACAAGCTGATAAGAAAATGAGCAAAGAGGACCACAGTTTGTTGGTTTATTACATTTCTAATCTGACCAAACTGACACCATGGGGCAATGACTGTATAAGAGAACTGGAACCAGTGTGTGTGATGTCACCCATAGAAAATGGCTTACTTTCTGCTTTAACCAAGTTAGGTCAATTCAGTTGTCATTTTTTTGGGATATGAATGATGGTGCCAGATGACTTCAGCAAGCAGTGATTGGTTCAAATTGGTCATCTTTTCTATGACAACCACTCCCACCTATCAGGAGTGAGCTTGTGAGAAGACCACATCCCCAAAGAAAGGCCGCTTGGGAGAATCTATCAATCAAACGTTATGAACGTTCAACTAGAAATCCCCTCTTTTTATCGAGGCATCTGATTGGTCATTTAGTAACTTGACCAATCACCATCTAAATAGATAAAATGAGTAGGATTATCAAGAACATGTTAAAAGGATATCAGAGCAAGAATGGTTATTCCTATAAATATAATGACTACCACCAATAGCTGTTTGTTTCTCAATAGAGGTCTACGGGATTTAGGCTTCTTGGAGCCAGCGGATACTTCCTGTTTGCAACATGAAGGACAAAAGGGTTACTGACCAATGGAGTACACAGGAGACTGCAAAAAACCAAATACTTTCAAACGTTAGCTTAAGTGAGCGCTATATTGGCGCTCTCTAATGTCTTCATCACTTTCAAATCAATGGGTGGCTACAGTGGCTCCGTCCCAACTGTTCCGTTCCACTTCACAATGGATGGGGGACCAATCCTATGAACCATACCCCCAAGTGGTACAGTTCAGTACTGTTTAATGCAGGGATAGGCAACCCCGGCCTCGAGGGCCACACTCCTGCATGTTTTCCAACATACTCTGCTCAAGCATGTTCTAATTGTCTGGACACACCTGAATCAGGTAATCAGTCATGAGTGAGGCTCGGATAACTGAAATTCATGTAGAGGCTGTGGCCCTCGAGGCCTGGAGTTGCCTATCCCTGGTTTAATGGGTCAGTTTTACTATGAAAACACTCAAAATACCAGACCGTACCTCTCAGTGGGAACGAGGATTAAGGTTCATGTCACCTCAGGGCAGTTGGGCTTTAATGGTGGACCCAGAATACATTTATTTCAGTTCTAACTGCTCATGGAGAATTCAGGTTATCTATAATGTAAAGATTGAGATCCTTCCATCCTGTTTTAATGTTTTTCCAGAAAACCATGGCCCTCACATGACATGCAGATATTTTATATTTTTTGTGCACAACCTGAATTTGCCATCAGTAGTTACAGCTGAAAAAAGTTTGAGATTTTTCATCAGAACTGAAAGCTGAAGAACACGAATTGAGTGGCCATGATCTTACGAAATAGTTCATTGGCCTATGCACTTTCTTAAGCTTTTAATCTGCAGATGTGACATTTTCCAACTGTTGTGCTTCTCAAGATTTGCTCTTTAAGCTTCTTTTGTTCTTTTGCATAACTTTTACATGATTTTACTTCCTGCCTTTTATAATGCTGCTCTACATTTAAACTGTACCTAACCACACCAGGGTTCATTTGCTATCAAACCCTAACTTCACATTTTCTACAATATATTTTTTAAATCAAAGCTGTTTCTTCACACACAGTACTTCATTGAAACAAAAGCCCACTGCATTGTTCACAGTGTAATTTGTTCAAACAGTGGCCACCCTGGATGTTCCTCTGGTTCTTTTTTGACTTCCACCACAATAAAGTTCTATTTTGATTCAAGGTAAAACATTTTTACACACAGAATAAATACCACACGCTGTGATTATATGTTAAAGTTAGGTGCTTATTAACCGACCAACCAATATACTGGTTACTAGATGACCGTTGGCCACCCAGTGCTATATTACATATATCTGTCCATGTGTGTGTTTCAGTGTAAACTGTCCTTTCCACAAGTATAGCACATGTGCAACCAATTTCCTACAATCTGTGTGTATTTTGACGTATACATTCATTCATGCACAGCATACATTTTACAGTTGAGGTGTGTGTGACAGGGTGTGTGTGAGTGTGAAACGGGGTGTGTGTGATCCTGTGTGTGTAAAACAAACCCACAGTCAGTACGATTATGCAGCTGCAGCAGACAGACAACGAGCTCCATTCATGCAAAAATCCAGGATCTAATTTCACCTGACCAGGAGATTGTGAGGGTGTGTGTTTGTGTGTGTGCAGGTTTCATTGTGCTCAACTTGAGTGTGTTTGAAAGAGAGAGAAAGTGTAGACTGAACGGTGGACAGAATTAGTCAATTGCACCAGAGGATAACTGGAGAAAAGAGGGGGAGTAAAAGACTAGAAAAGTCTGGGGAATGTTAATAAGTGCTGCTGTAAACATTATTTTCCTCCAATCGGATATTACTTTCCTAAAATTGTCATATTTATGGCTACTGGACACCTTATTTTCTTCTTCTTTTTTTTGTCTTTTCTAAAAAAATTCCCCCTTATAAATAATGAGCCAACCTCACACTTATGACCCTAATTACAGAGAGGTATGTTTCTGCTCCAATCTCAGAGGAGCCTTTTGTTCTACAGTTCTTTCCCTTCTAATTGTAATTTGTCCATTTGTTCTCTCCATAGTTTTATATATTTTATGAGGTTTTATTTACTAATATGTAAAGAGAAATATCCCAGTAGAAGTGAAAATTGTAGATTGGTATAAAATATTTCACTCAGGCAGATTCTAATCTGCAACAAAGATCAATTAAATGTTAAAACAACCTAAAGTCCCACTCCAATTATATTATTTTCTATTGTAAAATCAATCCATGTGGTTTTTAAATTATGATTATCCAGGTTTTAGCTAAAATAAAAAAAACTGGACCGTTTTAAAGACATATTTTTTGCAGCGCTGTAAAAATTTTCCTTGAAATTCTGCTAATTTCCCATCAGCACCTTGTTTACATTCTCTCCCGCTAACTTATGGCACCTCCCAAACCCAAGCTTAATTTGGCATAGCAATAAAACGGCTACCTATGAAGCCATACAGATTTGAGCCAGTTGGCAGCTCAGACGACGAAACCAAAGACGTTCATGGATCTATTTGTCTGCAAGTGGATGCATCAGAACCGGAGTGGAGAAAGGATAATTTGGCCCACTCATGGCAGTTGCTACATCATCTGCTCCTGATCCAACACAATTTGAAAGAAAAAGTATTTAGAAACACAGTTTTATTTTTATATTTCCCCCATCATGAGAAAAAGGCCACAAGAGGATGTAAAAAACACCCAAAACAATAAACAATAAAATAACAGTTGTAGTTACTGCATGATATGTCAGTGCAGCTCATTTAAACACCCAAAAGGCCACATTTTCAGCACTGAAAAGTGAAAAAGGAAGTTAAACACTTTCTGGTATTTGAAAACAGACACACAAATACAACCAACAAAATGTGGTTTTATGGGTGGACAGTTTGGCTCTGGAGATCTCCATCAGATAGGAGAAGTTTCTTCTTAAGACCTAATGACACAATCAACCCATTACTCTCTCTAGAATGTTCTGGTCTCTGGGTCATCTCCTTAGGTCTCCTATTTCAGCCATTTTGTTGGGGTTTAAATGGTTTCACATTAACCAAAAACATGATTGTTTGGAGCTGATTGTGCAGCATGCATTTGTAAAAATCTAAAATATTCTAATATTTAATGGATATATTTTTTTTTACGGTCCAGTTTTAAAGTTTTCAGAAAGAAAAATGTTTTGTGATAGAGCTTTATTATAGCATAAAAGGAGTTTTCCAAACAGGTTTTTTGCAAAGAAATGACTGTACAGTTGACAATAAACCACTATTTAACTTAATTTTATTTTTTTAATCACAACATATCACATTACATTGATATGGGGAAAAATGTAAAATGAAATTTGACATTTCTGCTGGGAGTGCAGGTTGATAAAGTCCAGAAATTAGTCCATTCTGGTGAAATATAATAAATTAATGTCAGTACTATTACACTACACAGGTCAACAAAGGATATTAAAGGTATTCCCTATCCTTTACACTGTGCTGTGTTGTGTGACAACTGTTATCTAAAACTTACTAGTATTTCAGCTCCAAACCCTTACATGCATTTACTTTATTAAGGTATCCTTGATACTAAAATTATACTAAATAATACCTTTTTCCAGATTGTACCCCCCAAAAAGCAATAAAATTAAAGAAAGCACACCAGGAACACAAAACTAGCTTAAATGTGTCTGTTCTAAGTGGATCAGTCAGGAGAGGCAGTAACAAAGGGTTGATTCGTGTTAATGATCTGTAGACAGAAGGTAAATGAGAAAAAGAAGACCCTAACGGAACAATACCGCTTCAGGAGACATGACGCCAGGACTCAAAGCTCGGGCCAGCATGAGGTCACAGCCTGCTGTTTCCTCACTGTTTCAACTAATGAGTCAGTGGTAGGTCAAAGGTTGATCGGTGAACCATTTAACAGCCCACCACCACGACTTACGCACACACTGAGAGGGAATGGATAGCTGTCGGGATTCACCTTCCACGTTCTTCTTTCTGCTTTGAGATCTTTTCAAAGTCTCTCCAGGATCTATTGTGTTCCCCTTGCTCTCCTTCTCTTTTGTTACTTCAAAGAAGTGCTGAGTGCCTCGCTGTTTGATGCTCTCTGACACCGGCAGTCACTATCATGTAAAATACAAGAGAAGCTGTCTGAAGGAGATGACCCTTAAAACTCGCTGAGGACGATGGAAGTGAAAGGCTAAATAAAACACAGTTAACTTTTAATAACATGAAAAAACAAATGTTTTTAATCAATTTTTACTATCATGTTTCTATAAATGGTAGTTACTTTTTTAATGGTCAATGTTTATTGACATAATAGACCAGTAGATGTTCTCTTAGTTCAAGGGTCAGCAATCTTTAACAGTAAAAGAGCCATTTTGGCTCGTTTTCTATTGATCAGAACCTAAAAGGAGCCGCATCTTACTTTGGTCTTAAAGAAATTTGGATTTGCATACGTTTCCTTCTTTTTTAAAAAATAAACATGAATTATGTTTATTTTTTGACACGAACAAAGAAAAAATATATATATAAAAAACTAGCATCTCTCAAAATATGAATTTATTTTTCTTATTGCGCTTGACAGAAGCTCAAATAATTTATTTTCAAAAGAAAAGCTGCTCTGTGCCAAACAGGATCATCTCAGTGTAGCTCTGGAAGGCTAGTAACCGTTGTTGTGCAGCATAAGATAATATGTGCTTGTGACAAAGCAGCGTCACAGGTTGCAGGACAACGTCTAAACAGTGCTTTTAACTCATACAAGATAAAATTTTTAACAAAGTTTTGCTCTGCTTAT
This sequence comes from Oryzias melastigma, assembly GCF_002922805.2. Classification (NCBI taxonomy): domain Eukaryota; kingdom Metazoa; phylum Chordata; class Actinopteri; order Beloniformes; family Adrianichthyidae; genus Oryzias; species Oryzias melastigma. The sequence continues at coordinate 3,021,705 of NC_050518.1, forward strand.
AAAATCTGTTCATTCTGGAGGTAGCATTGAGCAAACAAAGCTTCTTTAGGTCAACAGGGATGTAAAAACCTACATAGTTTCTCCTCTATGTACTATCAATTTATACATTTGACTAATCTAAATTCAATAAATGCAAATGAATTCATCCTTACTTTAAAAAAATACTATTATTTAATCTTCTTCGGCCAGAGAGCCAGCATGAAGAGAGAGCCACATGTAGCTCTGGAGCTGCAGGTTGCAGATCCCCGTCTTAGTGGATGAATCAGCAAACACTAACCAAAACAAAAGCTCCAAAATATCAGTTTTATTTACAAGGATGGAGGATAAGTCTCCATTCTTTGCAAGTTATCTGTGAAGATAACAAGTATTTGAACACCATGTGATTTTGCAAGTTCCTACCACTTAAAAATCATAGAGGAGTCTCTCAGGAGCATGTCCACCGTGTGAGACGTTATCTAAAAAAAACCTGGAAATTTGCATGCTCCTGCCACAAATGAGTATCAATGTTAATTTTTGGTACAGTGGTCTTTGCTTGCAATTGTGCAGGTCAACTTTTCACGTAGTTTTTATCAGGTTTGCAGGGATTTTGGCCCACTCCTCCACACAGGTATTCTCTAGAGCAGTCAGGTTTATGTATTAGCATCATTATTCATTTCTTGATTTTTATCAATTTACAAATATAAATGTTTGTACTGGTTCTGCTTATTTGTTCCTTTTAAGAAAAGTACCACATTACATAAATGCAATAAATTTAACTTAAGTTCGCACATCTTCATGATGGGAAAGGAGCAGAAAAAGAAGTCTTGTTTTATTTCTGCCCTTAAATTAAAGCTTAAAATTAAAAAAAGACAATTCTAGATGTTTATTATACTTTCTAAAAGGCTTATATTTTAAGAAAAATATAGTGCTAGTTTATACAGAAGCTTCAAATGAGCAATCTTCAGCTTTGATACTCCCACAGGCATGTGAGTGTTTTCAGAGGGGACACAAAAGAAAGCTTAGGATTTGTCACAGGCAAAGAGAGCACACAACTATGTGAGGAATGTACATCACTAAATCAAAATACAGAGGGTCCAAGTTAAAAAAAAAGTCAACAGGAGAACTCTAATATGCACATAATGGCCTCAAGTCGGATTAACCTCATGTGTTTCAGGATAAAAGAGAGAGATCACAGTCTTGCACTGTTAAAAACTCAGCCTGTCTGTGTGTCTTTCAGTCCGACTGTGTGAACTATGTGAAGATTGTGCACCATTACAACCGAACTCATCTGTATGCCTGTGGAACCGGGGCTTTCCATCCAACCTGCGCCTATGTGGAGGTGGGAAACAAGATGGAGGTGAGGAACCAGAGAAAACGCTGCACAATCATGAAAAACTGGATAAAAAGAACATGCATGCATGTTAGATTAAACAAATGTGTTCACAAACGTTTGTATGAGGAGACTACAGGGCTATAACATTAACGCATGTCAAACTTTAGTTTGTGCGAACATTGACAATCTTAATATTTGACTGATTTACAGACATATTAAAACTCGGATTTTAACCCCAAAAATAAACAAATTAACAAACAAAATTAAATTATTATGATCTATTTGTTCTTGATTTCCTTCTCCATCAGGACCATGTGTTCAGGATTGATCCCTCTAAGGTGGAGGATGGGAAAGGAAAGAGCCCCTATGATCCTCGGCATAACGCCGCATCTGTGCTTATCGGTAGGAACACTGATCTGAGCGGATAAATGTATTACCGTTCACTTTTTGTGAGAAGTTTTAACTTGGTGGCATAAAAATACATATTTCTATCTCCCAGGTGATGAGCTCTACGCAGGTGTGGCCACAGACCTGATGGGCCGGGACTTCACCATCTTCAGGAGTTTGGGGAAACGTCCCTCCATCCGCACTGAACAGCACGACTCACGCTGGCTAAATGGTTTGTTTGTGTCTGGATTCCTCTCATTTTCAAATAGAAAAATCATCATTGGGCTCAACATGCTGACATTGTTTCTGTTTGTTTCCATCCAACAGAACCAAAGTTCGTTGGGTCGTTTTGGGTCCCTGAGAGTGAAAATCCTGACGATGACAAGGTCTTTTTCTTCTTCCGTGAGACTGCAGTTGAAGCTCAGGGTTTAGGAAAGTCCACCTACTCCAGAATTGGACAACTCTGCCGGGTAACTGATTACTCATTATGGGTTATTAGGCACAGGAATTCAGACAAAATAGTTTAGAATTGTTTACTTGTATTTGGCTCTTAAGCAAATGTTCTGTTTTAATCAGAATGATTTGGGCGGGCAGCGAAGTCTGGTGAACAAGTGGACAACATTCCTCAAGACTCGTCTCATTTGTTCAGTTCCTGGAGCTGATGGCAGTGACACGTACTTCGACGAACTGCGTAAGTTCACCGTGAACTATCAACTGCAGCTCTAAAGACTAGGAGGAAAAAATGATTCAAAGTGAGAATGTTTATTTAATCGGTGTTATGAAGAAGACAGGGGAAGCAAACAGGAAAAATGAAGGTAAAATATTCCAGACTTCAAACATTTGAGAGAAAATAGCAGATTTCATTTCAATAAAAAGTTTATTATTTACTGAATTTCAGAATTTAGTCCAATATTACTGAAAGAAGACACCCAAGATCCAAGGAGATGAAATAAAAAATATGTTTCTTTTTCTTATAATAAGGTTCAGAAGTTAGCGTACATTTATGACTAATGGACTGAGGCTAAAGGAAATGATTTAGAATACTGGAGAAAAAGCTTTACTGCTAACTCACATGGACATCACACAGTTGTTTACTCAGAAATTGTGTCTGCTGCTTGCTTCACATCAAAAAGTGAATCCTTTGATAAACTCCTTGGTGCCGGGTCCACATCAAGAGATTATGTGTTGCCAAGCTTTAAAAAAAGAAGTAATAGATGTTAAAAATATATATACATTTATATACTTTTATGACATACTTTCAGCTGCAATGACATCAGAGATGAGAAAAAGTTTAAAACAGACTATTTTATGAAGTGAAAGTTGGAATTCTCTAAGCTACATTTTTAAGGCAACTAAATTATAGTTTTTTAAATGAACAACATGACTAAAAAATATTTTTTTTTAAATAACAGGTAAAGCTCAGCTCACACATGACAGTCCTAAGTGTCTCAAAAACCTTAACCTTTCACCATGTTTAGAAAGGACCTCAAATACTCGAATAAACTTTTAAAAGGCCAGAAAAGTCACACACTTTGAATTGGTTGACATTATTTCCTGTGCATTATCTGCAGCTGTTTTATTTTGAAATAATGGTATATTTGATTTAAACTATGTTTTTAAATATTTTTTTAATCAAGAATTACTGTATTTTCACATATATGTCAGGAAACAGCTTCCTGCCTGCTACTAAATAATTTAAAACAAGCTTTTGTAAAATAAAATAAAAATTTACCCATAAATGAGGAACAAATATTCTTACACAATGTTTTTCCACCTACTTCAAGGCCCAAAATGGTCTAACAGTCACATTCATTCATTCACAAACATTCCTTCACCTGTTAGTGGAGGTGGTTATGAAAATAATTATGTATAATGTGACGAAAATGATGTAATTCATGACCCCTTCTTTCAGAAAAGCACATTATACACTAGAGAAACTAAGGTTTTAAGGCATTTATAGTATTCTGTCTCAAGTGTAACCCTTGTGCTTGTGTCTGGTTTTATAATTTACCCACTTGCAAATTATTAAAGAAAATAAGTCTAAACATACGTATTTCTTAGAAATTTGCCACAACTCGTGTTCACTGTGAAAACTGATGTCTTATCTTGAAGCCCAGAAGGAAACATCCCTCCGTTTCGATCACCTTAAAACCATTCCTTCCTATTTTAGCTAAATATAATCAGACAGCTGCAAACAAGAATGCAACATTTGGACAACAAACAAGTTATTGCTTTGTTAAAGCTTTTCTTTTAACGCCTAAAGACATCTCAAATTCATTTAAGTGTGTTTTAAATGCAGTTTATTAAGCACATAAACTTTATTACATTTATTGGTATTCATAGTTGAATAAACATGTATGAATCTGAGTGAAAAATATTTCATATAAAACGTGTTTCCTTTGATTTTCTCGGTGTGAACTGGAGGCCTCTCCTCAGGGCAGAACGGGTGATTGCGTAATATGTGTTGAACCTGCAGTCATGTGGTTGAGCCAGCAGCTCTCTAAAGATGTTTCTAATAGATCTGTCCGACCGTATCTGGGGGCCATAATATGATCTGCCTTTGTGCTCATCTCATGACAAAGTGAAAAGGTTAACTAAGTAAAAACTTTGTCCAAACTCTAACCCCGCCTCAGGCTGCGTCTGTCAGTCACATTCTTATAGATGAACAATGTGGCTCTTATCTTGACAGTGGGTTAATGAGCACACCTGCAGCAGAAAGTCTGTGCAAAAGTATTCCTAGTATGACCTTGCTTAAAAGGTTGATTGAGCTAATTGTTTTCTTTATTATAAATAATTTTAGAAACAACAGGAGGATAAAACTTGCAAAATAGAGCCCATTTCCAAAGATTTTAATGTGTGAAGGAGTCAACTTCACCATCTTGGCTTTAGCTTTGGTGGATTTAGTTCTATGTCATGACCTCCAGCAATCAGGGAAACCTCTTGAAAGGGATTAGACATTTCCACAGGCCTTTGTTTATCTTTGTGGAAACCTTTGGGCGGTCCCCACCCGACCTGACTGTGTGTGTCCGTCCTCAGGCGACGTGTTCCTGCTGCAGACCAGAGACAGAAAGCACCCTCTGGTCTACGCCGTCTTCTCCACTTCCAGGTCTGACAGGTTCCTGCGCACAAGACACATTAAAAACATGTACAAGTTCATTTTAATTTTGTTTCTCTGTTTGTCTCCCTACAGTAGTGTATTCAAAGGCTCAGCCGTGTGTCTTTACTCAATGAATGACATCCGAAGGGCCTTCCTGGGGCCCTTTGCTCACAAAGAGGGACCTAACTACCAGTGGGTCCCTTTCCAGGGAAAGGTCCCATATCCCCGCCCAGGAATGGTATGTCAATGGCCACACTTGAGCAAAGCTGCTTAACAAATGCTGGAATGTAATCAAGTAACTCAAACCTAAATGAAGCAATATAATCTACAACACAATCCAACAAGTGAATCTGTACTTTTGATTCTTGTATGGGTTTGCAAAACGTGCTTTCATCAAATTTATGGCAGTTTAGAAAATATTATACAGTAGTCAAAGCAACATTTCTTTCTAATGTTATGATTTTCATTTAACCCCCTTATAGCCCCACATAAGCCCCCCCCCCAGATTATGATTTTCTTTTTCCTGCAGACACTTCAGTCTTCAGCATTGTACACTTGTTTCTCTGTAATCCTCCAAATCAATATTGGGGCAATTAGATTCTGCTAAGCACACAAATGTGGTGTCAGCAGGACTTGTACTGCTGAGCTTCAGCTGTTTCACAGCAGAACAATTTCCTTTGTATATGTGCAGAAGAGTAAGCGATAAACCAAGGCTCACGCCATCATCACCTCGCTTACATGGGAAATTATGCAGAACCGCCTGCAGAGCAGATTCTGGTTTGAGAGTCAAATTCATGTTTCAGCAAGAAAAAAAACATTTTTTTTACATTATTTATAGAATTAATAATAAAGGACACAGAAATTACACTAAAGTATAGTTTTCTTTTTTATTTGTCATATTGTAAAGTCCTTCAAGGTTTCAGACCAAACAGAAGAGGGAGCATTAAGCAGTTTAGGGGAATGAGGGGCATACGAGTGAGGGTACAGGTCAAATTGGGAGTGGGTCACTGAAATACATAAAAATAGGATTTGGGATGAAAATTATGGACATAATAGGCTTCAAACGTTACTCGAGGTTTGTCATTGTATGTATGATGACACACCATCAACACCAGAGATGAATCAGGGCCATCCAGAAGGTGTCCCAAAAGAACCCCTTCCTCACACCCCACCCAGGAGGGGCACCGGTAGAATAACAGGTCCTCAACATGAATAAAAATAAATGAACCAACCAGGCTCTAGTTTAAAAAGCATCTATGGAATACAGACTGGATAAGGCTGGAACCAGCCCTACAGAGACATGAATACCTCCCCCCTCCTCAGATGCAATGTGATGCTTGGATAATGGAATGGCCAGAGACCTCAGGGATCTCCTTTAATGTGTGGAGAGGTAACCAGGCCCAGGGGACCCAACCGCCAAATGACTTCTCCTACAAGAGAATGGAAGGGACAGAGGATACGTAGCAAGTGCAATAGTTGTGTCGATAAGTTTGCATCAGATGTTTAAATGTATGGACTCAAAGGTGAAATTCCAATGTGGTAGGTAGAATGCAGTATGAACACCTCCACTTAGCAACCATAAGTTCCACCAAAGCAATCTAATGCCAAAGGTGTGTCACAGGCTGGCCAACCCCATCCCCAAACAGATTTAAATGAGAACTGTTGACGAATGGCTTCCACACTGTCACTAGTCCCCGCAGACCCCAGAAGATGGAGTGGTGACCTCACCAGCTAAAGTACGCCTAACTTTGAGAACATCCAGGGCGTGTTTAACTGTTCAACTTTAAAAGTACAAGTTCAGTAAACCAGACTCCAGTGAATCCAGAAACACAAACTCAAAATCAATCTGTTCTATTTTCCTTAGTGTCCAAGCAAGACATTCGGCAGCTTTGAGTCCACAAAGGGTTTCCCAGATGACGTGATCCAGTTTGCACGGCACCACCCCCTGATGTACAACCCCGTGTATCCCATGAGCCGACGGCCTGTTTTTGTTCGAACTAATGTGGACTACAGCTTCACGCAGATCGCCGTGGACAGAGTCAATGCTGCTGACGGGCAGTATGATGTCATGTTTATTGGGACGGGTAAAGGCTTTGGGTTTTCTCAGTTTTTCATGTTATTAAGAAAAAAGGAAAACAATTGCAGTTGTATGTTTTTTGTGTTTTAGATAAAGGGACAGTGTTGAAGGTGATCAATGTCCCCAAGGAAAGTTGGAACAACATGGAGGAGCTTCTTCTGGAGGAGTTGGAGGTCTTCAAAGTAAGCCATTTTGATGCATTTATCTTCTTTCATCTTAATGATGATGTCAGAACAGACATTTTGTCCAGTTCTGATGAAGTTTTTTTCTCCTAATCTTCCATTTTGGAAAGAGTTTTCCTCTCTACTGTCACCCATTGCTTTCTTAGTGGTCCAAAAAGCCATTTGGTGTAATCTAAACAACTCTAGATGCTTTGGTTAAATACAAAAATAAGTAAAGAAATGTGCACCTAAAAGATAGAAAAACAAACATGGCTGAAAGAGTGACAAATTACATCAAAGACCTTGTATTAGGAATTTATAGCAAATCTTTACCCGTTATGTCTTGTACTGAGAATGCGATTTTTTACTCAAAAAATATATTTTACCAAGTTTGTACAAAAATCTCTAACTAAGCACCAAATTTATGCTGTTATACAACAGTCAGGAATATCTTCATTTAAATCTAAAACCATTTTGTGTAACCTGTGACGCATTTGTTTCTACCTAACACATTATGTAATGCTCAGTGTGACGGTTTTCATCACACAACCCAGATTATTCCATCAACCAGGGATGCCAGCGATAAACAGAAGGTGTTTTGTTTCAAAGGTCTCCAACATTTCTACAGTTACCTATCAACCTGTTATTTTAGGGGGTAAACGGTCGGGGAGAGCAAAGGGATAAGGCCACATGCCAAGGGGTTGAGAGTGGTCTCGTGTTATTTCCAAAGAAGAAGGGGGTGGTTCATCCTTGATTTGAGGTTTTTTTTACCAAATCACAAACTTTTCCAAAGTTTTCTGAAATCAAATGTGATTCCATCTGTCTGACAACTAAATCTCAGCTGTAATTGGGTCCTCCTTCAGGATTATAATAATCCTTAAGCACTGCCACAAGTCTAAGAGACAAAAAAAAAAAAAAAAAAAACTAGAGTTGCAATGGCTCAAAGTCCACAACTAAAGTGCCCAAGGAATTTAAATGAGCTGCCAAGAAGACAAATGACAGCAAAAGGAGAAACAACTAAATAAATGAAGGAAAATAAATGATAACCTACAGCTTCCTTAGTAAATTCGACAATAAAAAATACTAAAACTGATTAAAAAAAGTTGAATGTACAAATGGAGATAGTACATATTACATAAATTCAGTAGATCAAGGTAATAGAACTATGACAGCATGTTTAACTGTGCTGTTTTGTGTTTCTAAGGATGCCTCCTCCATCATCAACATGCAGATCTCCTCCAAACGGGTATTTCTATCTTCTTACTCCAGAGTGCTGGATATTGCCATCATATTAACCTTCTCCAGTAAAAATGAAACAACTTTTTGAATGTTTCTGGTTTTCTCTTGTGCTACAGCAACAGCTGTATGTGGGCTCAGACACCGGCCTGGCCCAGGTTCCTCTGCACCGCTGCAGTGTGTACGGGAAGGCCTGCGCTGAATGCTGCCTGGCCCGGGACCCTTACTGCGCCTGGGATGGAACGTCCTGCACTCGCTACCTGCCAAACACAAAGAGGTCTGTTGTTCAAAGAGTCTGGCGCAACCATGAGAAGCCTGAAAAAATAAAAAAAGCTATATTGGAAATAAATAATTAGACGAACGTTGTAGTCATTTGTAAAACTCTTTCCAGGCGCTTCCGTCGACAGGATGTGAGGAACGGAGACCCCAACACCCTTTGCTCCGGAGGTACAACACTAGAACTGTCATTTAAGCCACATTCTATTCGTAAAAAAAAAAAAAAAAATATATCTGTTGTAGAAGTTAAAAACTGACATGCAAAGCTAAATGCTGTCGATGCAAAAAGTACAAATCAGAAGTTGGATTCCTCTCTGATGAAATGAAGCCTCCCTCTTAACATTTACTCATCCTGTCCCTAACTATCTGAAATATCTTAAATACCCTCTTTACCCCTACTCCCCCGATGACCTCTGTCCAGTCAAACCACAGGGCCAGCTTTGTGCTGCTATCTGTCTTCCTGCCAGACAATCGAATCAGGCTCCTCACTTAAACTGAAGGAGCTGCAGGGTCATTTAGTTAAATCCTGCAGCATTTCAGCTGAGTTGTGTAAAACCAAATGAAGATCACAGAGTAATTGTCTCTGATGTGATTAGCCTAAAGTGCAAGCTATTTCACAGGTTGAAAACGTATTTGTTTTCTTTTTTTCAAGTTGATAATAGTTTCTTTTTATTTCTATGGATCTTTTTAAAAATAATAATTAAAAAATCAGCTTAGCTAACCCTTTTTTTAAAGTTGCCTTAAAAAAAGACAACTTTTAAGAGATGGAATCTTAATTTTGCCATGAAACGCAACATTTAAATTAATTTAAAGAGAATTTCTTATATTCGTATAGGTCAATAATAATAAATTTATCTTTTTTTTTGTTCAGTGGCAGGATAAAATTAATTATATGAATAGGAAAAATTAAATCAAACACAAATTTAACTTATTGCACATTTTAATTCATCCTGTTAAGAGGTTTTTTTTGTTTATTTACTTTTGTGAGAACATTATCTCTCTGTCTCTGTCGCCCCCTACAGACCACCATAAGCATCGCATTGCAGAGAGGAAACTCTACGGCGTTGAGGGAAGCAGCACTTTCTTGGAGTGTATTCCCAAATCTCTTCAAGCCAAAGTAACTTGGACGTTCCAGAAACACCCTCAGAATCCACGAGCAGAGGTGAGAAGGATTATAAACCGTAATTTATGAAAAAGTTGTGCCTCAAACATTTTCAGGAGATTCTACCTTTTTAACACCATAACAGAAACAACAGACATTCGCCTTTTTAACTGTTGTAATTTTTCTCACATAGTTAATTTTCTGGCTACATGACACTGTGAAGCTCTGCAAAATTTACGAGTCCATGCCTAAACAAACTTGTCATCAGGAAGGTCAAAGGTCAAACATTTTAACATAAACCCTGACTGCACATCATCATGTTTTAGCCAAAGTCCATTCAGGTCTAATTCTAAAAAACTACTGCTGCTCTGCAGAAACTATGTCCAAAAATTGACAGTGTCTTAAAAATGTTGTCTAAAAATTGAAAAATCATCATTAAAAGGAAGATTTGAGTGTCACTTTAACACGTCATTTGACAGTTTGTGATACTTCTGCCACTTTCACAATCTAAAGTTATTGATGAATCAACAAACTGATTCAAAAATCTTCTTGTCCACAGATGCGTGTAGATGAGCGAATCTTACAAACAGACCGGGGTCTTCTGATTCGCCGGGTCCTGAAGAGAGATATTGGTGTCTATGAGTGTCACGCGATGGAGCACGGCTTCACCCAAACTTTGCTAAGCATCACCTTGGAAGTTATACCTTCAACATCCTCCTACATCCCCAACTTGCCCTCCGACGCTCCTGTCCGATTAGATCCTCGCAGCGGAGGCGGCTCCTCGATGACCAATCAGAAGCTCTGGTACCGGGACTTCATGCAGCTGGTGGACCACCCTAACCTGAACACCGTCGACCAGATTTGTGAACAAGTCTGGGCACGCAAGAACGCCGGTGAAGCCCAGGGGGTTAAGAGCTTTCCTGCCCCGGCAAAGGACATCCTGCCTCTAGGTGGTGCTGCTCGCCCACCCAACAAGAAGTGGAAGCATCTGCAGGAAATCCGAAAGGGGAGAAACCGCAGGACCCACGACGGGAAACCAAACCCCCGGGCACCTCGCAGTGCAGGGGAGTAACCCACACATGGAGGGAGAACAGTGACTGATGGAGAAAAAGAGGAGAATAAAAGAAAGAGACTGAGAACTGATGGAGGCGTTCACACATGCAGATACACACAGACATACACAGCACCCTTCCTTTGTGTATATTTATCTATGGATGGTCCCACTAAATGGTACACCTTTCCTGAGCCCTCGTCCCTGAGACCGGCCCCTGCATGTGCTGCCTTATAGCTCAAGTTAATTCTGCACGATCCCTTTACTCAGTTTTTGTAGTATTGTAAAGTACTGGCAGACACCTGGGAGAAAATCCACCTTTAAATGTGGGAAACCTTTACTCCACTTATTTATTCTCTTTTCTGATGCTTGAAAACGTGTTCACATGCTCACAGCAGACGTCGGCCAACAGACCAGTTCATATGCTCACTGTGCACACGCTCCTCTCTGGACAACAAAACTTTAACTCCACCCCAGAACTGTGGATGAGCTTCATTACAGGTTGCAGTTTAAAGAGAAGATTTCACACCAGCTCTGCACGTTCAGATGGAGACACCGCGAAATGCTAAAAAAAATGGAGAAAAACAATGACTATTTCAGTTGAAATGCACAAGCATGCAGACAAAAAAAAAAGACAGATTGACATTTTATTTTTTGGAACCTTTTGAAATGAATTGATCGTCTTCCTGTGGTCTTCTTGGTGCACATATCTCCAGCCCACAAGTCAGGTGTGTTACATGATGCAATCGAACAGAGACACCAGCGCCTGTAGAACACATCAGCATCTTAGAAAACTAGTCTTTCCGTTTTTTTCCTTTTCATTTTGGCAGTTTCACATTGAAGCTGCTCCATTTAACAACAGTAAATCACCGGTTGTCAGAGAGCAGATGGACTGGAAGTGGATAGATGATGGTCAAGAAACTCAGTAGCAAACAGCTGATAAATTTCCATCTCATGAGGATGACACATTAAGTGCAAATAGCAAAAAATAAATCTTTATTTGGTGCAAAAAGAGGAAGTTTGACTAAAACTAAACCCTAATTGTAAGAAAAAACTAAATAAAGCAGAATTTTCCCACCAAAACTTCATGCATTACTATTTCTTCAATGAATTTTAAGAGCAGGATGAGGAGGAAGAGAAAGGATTTTAGCAAACTCCATATGACAACCCATGTTTCTGGGCGACAGTACAGTATATATATATATATTAGCATGATATTTATGAGTGAGACTGATTTTTATATAAATATATTTTTAGTGGTACTTCTTTTCTTTTACACTGTTCTTACATAAGTTGTTTGTGGTAAAAAAATAAAATAATAATAATAAAAAAAAACAATATGCAAAGTAAAATGAAGTGTGCATTTCCGATCCTTAGTTTGGCACGGTGAAATGCACAGAACACGGCTCATCTGTGCGGCTTGAAAACATTTCCACTGTTTGCTAAAACATGAAAAAAAAAACACTGTTGACATTTGCAGCTTAAAGATTTCATCTCTACATAATGGAAAGTTTAGAGTCTTCCTTCTCCGTGTCTTATCTCTCTGTGTGTATTTTCTGTACAGTAACTTTATTTGCGGTTTGTGCTAACATGTTGTGTGTAGTCTGCCCTCTAGTGTTTGTTGTGTGTACAAGCTTGGATGAAAAGGTGGTACAATAAAAAAGTTGGGTCTGTAGCTCCTCATGAAAGAACGCCAGTTGCATAAATGATGCAATTATGCTTTGCAGCCATGAAATTTAAATATGGTTCATGTGTAGAAAATATTGTGCTGCTGTTTTATCATTTTAATAAAACTGGGAAACGTTGTATTTAGCAGAAGTTTAATGATTCACCCCTGAAAGCAGCACAGACTGCATCCTTGTGTGGACTCCTTCTTGTAGCTTGTCATTATGTCTTTAAACAGAGGTGACTAATGCGAATTAAAAGCACACCCAGAATTTTTGATGTCACACCCAGACGGTCGGGATTCACTGCAAATGGTGGATAAAATGTTTTAAACTGTGATCATATCAGGAGTTTAAAGCCCAAACAACACATTCATTCCACTTATTTTTGAAAGATAGGTTGGTGACATCAAACTTCTCCTTTTTAGGCCAACTGTTTCTTAGAGCTTGAAATTGCATGACTAATGATAGTGGCTAACGCATTTGACAATGATGAGAAAGAAAGAGGGAAACACAGCACAATGCTGATAATTATTATTGTTAATGTTATTCTTATTCTTTAGTATTTATGTGCAAAAATAAGCTGACTTGTTGTGCTTTGGTCTTTATTTTTTTCTTACAAATGTAGATTTTCATCTGTATCTTCATCGTCTAAAGACTTCAAGAGTTTTTTGTGCGTTCCAGACATTTCCAGAAGAAGAAGTCTGATGTTCAAACATCTGAGACACATAAATCCTACATAGATGCTCGTGTCTGAGTGTGTGTGCTCATGCAGGGGAGTAAGGTCTGTGCGTGCTTTGAGTGTGTTTGTTTGAGTGTGAACAGTTTGGAAAGGAGCCGAGCTTTGTAAATACTGGCAGGTGAACAGGAGGTTTAGAGACGTCTGTAGTTGAAAGGTTGAAGGCCAAAGTTACCTTGGTGCACTGTAATACTCCCAGGTCTTTGTGAAATGTCCTGTCAAATTGTTTTTTGATTAACACAATAAAAATATGCAGTTACTTCAACATGGACATGGTGGCTTTTTTAAAGATTTTTAGAATAATATTTAAACATATAAAACAATATTTATGAAAATTTAAGATTGTGATCATTTTAAATTCAGTGTATACATTTGTTATTTAAATCTAAACAAGTTACTAGTCTAATATGATAGTTTATGTAGTTTTTAAAAAGTGGCAAAAATATTTAAAAGAACATTTAAACTTTTTAAACAAAAAATCAGCAAGAAAAGGTAATATTCTACTAAAAACAGGCTTCACTATTACTGTCAAATTATTAAAGTTTGTTTACGTCCAAATCATAGATTCTATGTTTGACCACATGATGGCAGTCTAACATTTCCCCATGAAAGCTACTGAGTTTTCCAGCTTTGAGAAGTTGGATCACATAATACATTAAAACTAAAAATATTGAAGTACGGTAGAATACATATTTAAAATAACTTATAACATAATATGAAAAATAAAATATAAAATGTCACATGCAATACTTTTTATAACGCCAATCATACTGCATTTAATGTATGTATGTATTAAATTAAATAAAAAAAATCCTAACTAATAAAAAAGGTAATTAACTTCTGAAGTTCGTACACATCTCTGTGACGTATTGATGACCTGTCTTGGGTGTCTTCTGCTTTTGACCAAATATAGCTGGGATAGGCTCCAGCAACCCCCTGACCCCAGAGAGATTTAACGGTTTCAGAAAATAGATGGATGAACTTTCAAGTCTAAATTGTGCATTCTATAGTTGACCACATGATGGAAGTGTTTTCCTATTTCCCCATGGAAAATACTGAATTTTAAACAATGTGATGGATTGGATTTCTGTATGACATTCATGAAAATGTCGGACATTAGAGGACATAGATGACTTACATATTACTAACCCTTTTTTCTGAAACTTAGAAAATTAAAGTGAATAAAAACTTTTGCTGAATGTCATTTGTAAAGGATGCTCAGTGTTTAAATGGAGGGAATTAAACACACCTTAATAGCAAACTCAATTTAAACAACATTATGAATTTTTTTGTTTGTTTTTAGATTTTAACTGACTGCTTCAAAATAATTACTTTGCTCTATTTATTAAGGTCATGACCGTAATAGTTACTTATTTTGCGATTTTAGTCAACTGATGTGATTCGTATACTAATGTTAGAAAGGGACACTAACTGATTTCAGTTTTATTCTATGGGATTCTTCCAAAATACATTAGAGCAATGTAGAAAGGTAATATTCTATAAAGAATTAGGTCTACACTTGTATTTATATTTGAAAAAAAATTGCCAGCCCTGTCATAAACCATCCAGGGATAGGCTCCAGCATCCCTTGACCCCAAAAGGGACTAAGTGGTTTTGGAAAATGGATGGATGAATGGGAAAGTACCAAGTCCATAATTATTCAACCCACTGAGTCAATCTTTGGGAAAAACACAGTTTCATGGAAACAGAATTAAATGAACACCACTAATCCAGGTAAGGTATACAATAGGCCACTTGGCCTCTGCATGTTTTTATCTGGACAAAGAAGAAGACTTTTGGTTTACTGTTGTATGACCTGACAAAACAAAACTTGAACTTATGTCCAAATTTATTGGTAATTTATTTGACTGAAAAAAGGAGAGATCTTCCTCTCTAAGATCACTGTCTTAACTGGAAGGAGCTAAAGCTCAGGGTGAAAAAGATGGAGGTTAATGCTTTAAGCAGCATTAGCAAAAATATCAATAAAGACATGCAAGAAGCTGCTCAGAAATTTCTGAACATGTTTAATTCTATTAACCAAGAACTTTTTTTTTCTGCTAATTTAGGAAAATTGGTGGGAATAAATGAGGACAGATCACTTTTTGTCAATGTGTAAAACTGAAAATAATATGTGTCACAATTAAATTTTTTGGAGATACTTGTGTCACTTCTAATCAAGAAAAAGCTCTTTGGAAATTTGGAGAAGTTACTAAAGTAACTTCAAGTCAAGATTTGCCCAGGGGTTACCACAACTAATCGAATCAAACTTTACTGATAAAACACTTTTCAAACTACAATAGTGCTTTACAAATTTAAACCAATTAAAAAAGAAAAAAAGAAAACACACAGAAAGCCCTCAATCCTCCTGACCTCCAGCATCCAACTTAATAAAACCTAAAATGACAAATTACTAGTATCTTTAGCATCAAAATGCATCAAAAGTAGCCTAAGACCACAGGGAAGATCCCGGTCTGACCTTTACCACATAGATGTACAGTTTATTTTGGATCATGTAGGCAAAACTACGGAGAGAAAACAGACTCACTGAATTTGTGAGTGGAAGTCTTGATTTTTAACTCATTTTTAACTAATTTTATGTATAACTGTGTATACTTGGAATTATGTATTCCCCTGTAAAATAATTACAAAATGCAAAAATACAATTTACACATGGACAACTTTAAATTACAGCAGCTTAAGACTGACTACACACACATATGTTTAAAAATTGTGCACCAATCGCTTGATACACACACAAAACCGCATGTACACAAAAATCTGATTTGAGACTCTTCACATCTCCAAAATTTGTATGTAAGTGATGTGTTTAAATGCTGCTTGAATACTGGAGTTTTTTTTTATCTGCTGCTTTGATCTCAAAGTTTGTATATTTGGTGAAAGCGTGATAGTTTCCCCACTTTTTTAAAAGAGCGAGGCATAGGACTGATTAATGTTCTTTGGGTTTAGAGAGGAACACAGATTGGTGCATACTTTTTTAAAGATTTGTATGTGTAGTTAGTTAGCTGCTGTCATTTTTTAGGTATGTAAATTGTTTGTTGTATTTTGGCGTTTTTATACATGTAAATACACAATTCCAAAGACACACAGTAGCACACAAAATGTTTTGTGAGTTACAAACCAGGAATCACACACACAAATCCAGTGAGTCTATTTTCTCTCCATACCAAACAGACTTTATATTTTATTACAGAACAACAAGCTGTTTCTCAGCACACATGACCTATTCATGCTTCTTTCAACAAAACTTTCTCTACTTGGACATTATTTAAAGGCATATATGCTCTAAAAAGATTAATTATTCTAAACTGCTGGTTGTCAAGCAAACTTTTGGGGACATATTTTCAACTCCTCTTTTTACATACCTGTTCCTACATGTATGTTTTCTTTTAGCACTCTTATTTACAAAACAAACAGTTGCAGAATTTTTTGGGGTCGCATTAATTTTCTTCACTACAGAAATGCTGGTTTGAGGTGTGAGTGAATGTTTAAAGAACCGGCTTGGGTTACTTTTTTCAGAGTCCTGTCCATTATGGGTCAACATGATTACTCAGTGTTGGGGTTAATTACACAGGTAAGTACTCTTAATTGTGTTCATTAATCACTGGACCTTTCAGTCTGTTGGTTGTAGGTGTGTATGTGTGAGGAGGGGGCAGTCATTCCATTCTTGGTTAAAAAGAAAGACAAGAAAAGATGTAATATATCATGTAGCCTCTTTTGTTCTGTTATATCAAATTGTCATAAATAAAACTCAACTAAATACTAAACAAGAACTCCACTCACCTCTATGTAAAGCTTCTGGACATTTTCTGGCACTATGAACACTTTTTTTTCCGTATTGTAAAAAGTTCAGTTCACACTCCCTGTAGTCTACTACACTCCTGCAGCTAAATAGTTTTTGTGAGAGTGCATGGAGAGACTGTTCTAGGAAAAACTGTAGGACAACCTGTGCATAAGGAAACTCAATGAAATGGGAGGAAATCTATTCACATTTGTGTGATGCAACACTGTCAGTCACTATTCGCTGCCGCTTATTTTTCCAATCACAATTTTTATTTTTTTTTCTCTCTGCAAACACATGGGCATATTTGACAATTTCAAGGCATAGCCTTTTTGCAGGGTCTGTTTGTAAAAATTCGGTCTCAATCTGGCAGTTTCAGCTTCCACAGCTGCTACAGCCATCATTCACAAATGAGCAGCCCTGGCTGTCAGGTCATTACCTCCAGCCTAATCAAGCCAGGATGGAACTGGAACAAATCCAATTCAGTTCTGACCGTAAACAGGAAGAGAACAGGAAGTAAAGCACATGTGGATGTGAAAATAAGCAAGTAACTGAGTGGTTTTCAGCAGAACAAGGTTATGGCTCACTTCCATCTCTCTGTAATCAGGTGTTTGTCCCATTCTCTGTTTATCTGGGTGAAAACATCCCCGTTTGTAATTCCATCCGCTCTCGATGCCAAAGACATGACTGATCCAACAACCGGAACGCACGTGTTCGATCCTCTTTGTTCGTGCGGCTAACATCTGTTCAGGGTCAAACCATTTCGCTGCATTTTTGGAAATCATTTTGTAACGTCAGGAAACTTAAAGGTCCTGACCTCATCAGCTGTGTCTCCTGATGACAGGCCACGTCTCCAACAATGAGGATTTATTAGTTGAACAGTGAAAATAAGCAACACAGCGATGAGCCAATGCTGCTTAAGGCACAGACTTAAACACCAACAACACTTAATACAGAATCTTGACCAACAACTGAAGTGTAAACCCTATAACATTAGAAACATCTAAGGTAGAACACTTTCAAAAGACATAATTTATGTGTAAAGTTTAAAGGAATTAAAGGAAAAATTTGAAGTAGGAAAAATGTTACAACAAATACTTGACATTGTTAAAATAATTTAAATGTTTCTATTAAAGTTTAATTAAAGGTAACTTAATTTAAAATGTATCTAACTGGCTCTAAAAAACACCACATTTTAAACAACCTAATTTCATTTTTTAAAAATATTTTTTATTGCTTGTAAACTCCTACACTGACTGATCCTGAAAATAATTATATAATAATATGGTCTTTATTGGTGTTATGAAAACTGTAATAGTTATCTGTTAAATGGTAAAAACATATAGTGTCATAAAAATAAAGGGAAAAACACATTAATGATCTATCAGGTCACTAAAAGGATATCCATGTATTTGAGGACTGAACCATTAGGCAAAGGTAGGCAATCGCCCGGGTTCCCAAGCTGAACACTTAAAAAAAAGAGTCTCAAAAATAAATGTTACACCTTTTATTATTTAACTCTTTCATAAAAAACACTCTAAATCACTGAAATGGCATAAGACTGTAAATGTGACAGTGTTTTGTCCTCCCTTGTCCCTCTGCTTTAATGGGATATTCCTGAGTATAGCAAGTTCATCAGCAGAGCATTTAGTTTTCTCAGCTTGCTACTAATAATAACATAAATATGTCCACTAACATGTTCCATAAAAGCAATTTAGATGCTTGATCTTAATCATTTCATTTTTATCCTCAAAATTGTTGTATTTTGCATATTTCCTGTTCAATTCTGCACAACATTTTTTGAATGATTTCAGTTTTTAAAAGCTTATCAAAACATTTGGATTCTTGATATTGATTATGTCTAGTAGCAGACCAATGAAGAAGTTATTTGATGTTTTAACCTGGATGAGGATTAGGAAGAAGAAGAAGAAAAAAAAAAGTTAATTTAACCACTGCATAGAGCCCCAAACTGCTAAGTCCACCACTGCAATGACCCTCACAGCTGCATGTGACAAACAAAAGTTAAAATTGGATGGTCACACTCGACTTTTATGATAAGGACTCTAGATTTCAAAGCTGATTTTGTTGTTTGTGCACCACAGTAAAAGCTTTAATCTGTAATCAAAAGCAAAAGAGAAACATCGGGGAAACTTGCCATCAGGTCAGTGTCTGCACACAACAATGACGAAATATTTCAGAAAATGTGTTTTTTTTTTCATGCGGGACACAAAGAAAGGACAGCTTTGATGAGCCAGCCTGTAATCAGTCCACTCTAAGCTTTTCAGCATAATAAATTCTGAGAGTAAAGCTGTAATTTTGAGGAGATGGAAGACAAAGAAACAGTAATGAGAAGCAGCTTTAGGTTTTCATTTGGTCATAAAACAGTTCAAACTGATGCAGATTCATCAAAGTTTCACATGCATTTTATGAGTTCATGAAAACCGTCGCCTCCTCCATTTCTTTCAGGTCATCAAGGGTTCACTTCACTACAAAAACCCAGGGTTTAATGTCCTAATGTGAGCAATGTTTAGCTTATTTCTTGTCAAGAAGTCATGTCAAAGCATTCAAATTTAAGAAGTACATGTCCAGAAGAAACACACACTACTGAATACACTCAAATACATCAAAATATTATTATGTTTTATTACAAAAGAAAGCATGGTTGAGCTGTTTTAAGAGTCTTAAAAAAGTTGTAGTTTTAACAGGTTAATTTAATGAAATGTGTCTCCCAAGACCCCTTATACTGAAAAGCTTTAACCTCAATTTGGAGATATTTTTACACTGACCTGGAAAGGGTTTTCACTGGCCACACAAATATAATTTGGGTTTGAGCTTTTATTTTTAGGTCTGTTTCTAAAGATTACAGAGTTTGGAAGTTTGGGATAAAGCATTGCACGAAACTCTCAAAGCTTCCAGCGTGTTCCACTTTTAGTTTGTTTACACTTTATGCGTTTGTTGAGTTTTGCAGGTCTGGATTTGAGAAAAAGCTGTCAACCTGACTTTGACCCTGAAAGAGTCGGAAAGTCATTGTAGAACAGAGTCTGTTAGCGGGGTTGTTTGTGTAAACAGAACCTTCATTTCTTAGCTGAAGTATGAAGACTTATTTACCCTACATTTTATAAACCTCGCAGCCCTGGACATGCTGGAATGATCCTTGAAGAGCTCGCCGCATTTTCATACATGTTTCAACTCACTTCAACCTTGAATGGCATATACTTATATGCCGCTTTTACTACCTTCTTACACTCACAGTGATGGAGGCTCCACTGCGGAACAATGGCTCCAGGAGAGATGTAGGATTCAGTGTTTTGCCCAAGGACACTTCGACACAAGGCAAAGCGGGAACCGAACCTGCGCCTCTGATTATCAGAGGTCAACTGCTTTACCTCTGCACCACAGCCGCCCTGTGGAAGAAAGTTTGCAACATTCAACACTTGTTTTAAATAATTTATCTTAAAGTTGCATACACCAAATAATATCTATATAAAAAAAAACTTGTATGTTGCCTTGCTTTATATTTTTAAAACAATAATCAGTTATAGCCATGTACAAATTGGTGCTTCATTTTAGGATTTGACTTTTTATTGCTGTATTTCAGATTTATTGTGACAAGAAAAATCCTATAAATTACTTTTTTTCCTGGATAATGGCTTTTAATCTAATGTGAAAACCTTCCCAGTGGTCTTTTTAATTTGATCATGCCGTTTTCAGGAAAAAACAAAACAGCCGTGTAGTTTCTCAGGACATGATTTCTGCAGAACGGCAGGAGTTCATCAAAAAATCTCCTCTGAGTTGTGAGCCTGTGCTCATTTCCCATCATCCTTTTTGTTTACACTCTCTCTTGCTAGCTTAATAAGCCCAACCTACTATAACTATATAGAGCTAACCAGACGTACAGTATTGATCCAGATGCCAGCTAGGAAAACAGCGACGTTCATGGATCTATTTGTCTGCAAGTGGATGCATCAGAGTGGAGGAGGTAGCTTGTGGCTACAACTGTAGCATCAACGTGACAGCTACAAACTTTTCCAATAGTTTTTTCATCTGCTCCTGATTCATACTTTAAAAAAGAAATACTCAGACAAGCAGTTTTAAGCTAAATTTTCTTAATATATGTTCTCCATCATCAGAAAAATACCATAAGAACATGTTAAAAACATGATTTTTCATCTAAGTGGGTCTTTAATGCTCCTATAAGAAATAAAATTGGTGTTTTAAAGATCTGCTTTTTTCATATGTGGCAATATTTTGTGGTTCTGAGGTTGTTTTGAGGATGGATTTGAGGAGTTTACAGAAAAATAAGCAATCCTTTTCTAACAAAATTACGCTCATGTGGACGTCTTATAGAAACAATGAGTTCTGCACATCAATCTGGAAACATTTATAGGATCATTTTTCTGAGAATCTGGAGTTTATGTCAGGAAAAAAAAAGATAAATAACAAGTAAAGCAGTCAAGACAGCGTTCTGTCAGTCCATGAGGAATACTCCAGCAGACTAACCTTAAGGTCAAACAGAAACCTGAAAGTCAAATCCCAGAAGCACAATCCTCATTGGTAAACATGACAGGAGAATTGGAAGGAGATTGGACAGATGTTACCAAAATAACAATACTTCTTTTTTTTCTGAAAAGAAACACAACTGGGAGTCACAAGCTGCATCTGAAAATTAAACCACTCCTGGAACAATGTCCAGTGATAAAAGGAGGGGTACTGTCATTTCTTTAGTCTGAATATTTAGTTCCCCATTTGGCTAAAAACAAATGCAGAGTGGCAGCCAAAATATATGAACCTCTGCTGTCCATGACAATGTCATGATACACCCTGCAGTCATAAAACTGAAGGCCCGCTGTTCCTAGAGTGTTCCACGGCCAAACGTGAGGCTGTATGTCAGCTGCAGCTCTGAGAAAATTTAAACCTGTCACCAAAATATCTAACACATGTAAATCTGGAACAGCATGGATGAACAGATGGGTCAAAGACTGTTTTTGGTCAACCAAAACCTCAAAAAGTGAAGTCATGATGTAAAGAAAAATGTTCTAAAAGCATGTCCTGTCAGTGATGTGATAAACAGATAAAGTTACAGGAAATGACAGCTGAGAACTTCCTGCCAAAACTGGATCTGAAGCTGTTGAATTAAGAAAATTGTATTTTTTTCCTTCAGATTAATAGAAAACCTGAAGGGGTATAAGATGTTTTTCCCCCAACATTTTTCTACATTCAGTCAGAAACAGTCTACATCCAGGCCAAAGATATTGTCTCCACCCGGGCCAGACATCCCCATGAAAAACAAGCACCTGCCTCACCTGCATCTCTGATTGGTTTGATTCCTCTCCTGTTTGGGAAACCAACTAAATAAGTGTATAAACGATAAGAATTTCTTGTTTTATGTTGACTACTTTGCTTGTAAGTTCTAAGTAAAATTTAAGTGCATTTTTATATGTGTTTGACATGTTAAATTGAGATATAAATGTCTTTCTTTTAAGAATTTCAACCTATAATTATGTTCACCATCTACCTCTAAAGCAATAAATCTGCCAAAATACACAGAAAAAAAGCAAAATGGTTGATTGATTGAGTTGATTCCATATCCTTTGGAAAACAAAGCCTATCGAGTCAGGCAAGAGCTGGAGGAGACCAAAAGACTCGGCAATGATCGATATTTTCATCCAAAAATCAAAAACAGACTAAAGAGATTTTATGAGGGAAGCCAGGATTTGTGGCTTTCATTAAATTAGATCTCATTAGGCAAAATACATTGAACTCTTAAAGAAATATTTTATGTTTGGCTTGATGGTTGATGTGCCCCCCCAAACTGCTAAATAAAAAGTTGTGAAAAGTTCCCATCAGCACCGATACAGATGTGACGTCTGCATGTGGCTGATTTTGTATTCAACAGAGTGTGTGATGGTTTCGGTGCAGTAAATGGCAGTTTAAAGAGCAGCTGGTTTCACAGAACGCCTGTTTGTGTGTTTACATCACTGGCGCCACTTGTCTGGTCTGGCCAAGTCGCAGGAAAAGAAACCAGGCTTTCAAAATAAACCTCAAATAATAGTTCTGCCCATACTTTAGAAAAGTTCAACTTTTAATGTGTTTAATCGCATACAAGTTCATAACATGCACCGTGAAGTCACTTAAATAAAACATAAATATACATTTCATTTCTGTCCGAGATCCCATCTCATTTTTGCGAAACAAAAAATAATTGAGTTATTTATCTTCACATTAAGATTTCCAAAAAATCTTCTTTTTATTTGTTTTTGTTAGATTTTTCTGCTTCTTTTTAAAGATTAAAGATATCAAGCGATCTTATGGTTTCTGGACTGCAAATAGAATCAAGTTGCACAAAATAAATGTCATTTTAAATACAGCGACTGTGTTTTTATGGATTTGTTCCAGTTAATACAGAGTGGTTCTGAATTTCAGAGAACGTAGTCATACAGTAAATAATAGTATATTCAAATAAATCAGCTGATTTTTACAGAAACACTAGAAAGTACCACTGTTGGACATTAAGGCAACAAGTGCTGCAAAACCAAACAGTGTGTTGTTAAAAATAACGCAAAGTAAATGAACTACAGTGAACACAACAAACGATTGGAGCTAAAAATGTCAAATCACATGCAACATCAAAACGTCATTTCCTCTGTACAGTCACTGATCTACATCACCTGTCATCGTCTAAAAGATGATTGCATTTAGTCAGTCTGGACACATTCTGTGCAACTACGACGACTGTGCAACAACATGAACATATACGTTTTTGCACATTTGTGTTACAGTCACTGTTATACAGAAAAACGAACATTTTCAGATTCATCAGTTTATCAACATACATCACTTCTAAAAGCTAACATTGCATAACAGCACACATTTTAAGTTAAAATGAATAATATTGTGAACATTTGCAAAAAAGGAATTTTTAAACGAATTCTGGTAATTGAAATATAATTGTGTTAAATCTTTTAGTACCTTTTGTAGATATTTCTAATTTCTTTTTCTATCAGTTATTTTCTATTCTGCTTTTTTAATTAAACACAAAAAATCTGACTTTAAAATATGCTTTTGATTCCAGCTGTGGAGACTTATCTGACATGCAATGCTCACCAGTCAGAACTTTTTCTGTACATTTATCTTTATGCCGACTAGTCCGGTTTAATCACATGTGCTGTTGTACGAAAACACGTGAGCTAAAAAGAGAACAGGATCAAACGGAAAAAAAACTAAAGAAAGCGCTGAGGGTCTGAATTTAAACCCCAGCTACCTGCAGCTCAGAATGTGGTCACCTGAGGAGAAAGTTCAGAGGAATTTAAAGAAGCTTAAACATCTGAGGGTTTTTTTGCAGCTCAAGCAAAGAACTGCTTGATGGGATTTCTGTGAACTGCAGATTAAATGGTAACTTAAGAAACTCAACTTTAAGACAAACAAAGAAAAGCTTAATATTTTTGTTTATCCAAAAGGTGAAATGTTATTTCACAGTAGAGAAGTTGTGTTTGTTAACAGAGGTTTTTAATCAATACTTAGGAAAAATATACATTTTATGCAACAACATTTAACATTTTCAGCTACTTTAAAAACTTCTAAAGCACAAATATGCACTTCAACTATATATATTTTATTTCTAATAACACTTGGAGAATGGGAAACTCACATTTTCACTGGCTATGATAAAATGTTTGGTTTTGTGTCTTCTACTGGTGACCAATCAATGGGTTTGTGTGAAATATTTCCATTGTAGTTAATTATTCATCAGGTGATGGAGTCTACAATCCTTTCGGATCTTGGCCAAACTGAAATATTTTAATACCTTAAAAAAAAATTCATCCAAAATATATAAAAATCAAAATTTTGGATTATAGATCGTTGGATATAAACTGAAAAGTTCATAAATCTACTCACAATTAGAAAAAAAAATGTGATTTGAACATGAATAGTTGAGTGTTTGTGAGGACATCTCTTATAAGACTTTGATTGTAAAAAAAACTACCAAATAAAACCAACAAAAATGTAGATGAAAACCAGACTGCAAGTCAGTCCACAGACGAGCACATGTGCTGCAAATGTGAGTTTTGGGAATTTTCTCAGAAATATTTAGATTAAAGAAGGGCTCTGTAAAATAAGTTCAAAAGGGGACAAAACATGTTTCTGGTGAATTTAGACAAAAATAAAAATCATATTCACAGAGAAAGATGCTCTCCTCTCTTTTCTGATGTTAGATTCCTTGTTTGAGTGCAGCTTGATGGCCAAAAAAAAAAAAGATGTTAACAAAACTTTAATCTGGTAGTTCAGATTTTGTTTTTGTGTTGCTGATTTCCATCATTTGTTTCACTTTAAGGCTGGAATGAACTGGAAGATCTACTTTTAATGTGCCATTTAACCAAAGTCCAACACAGGTTTAAACATTGTGATAATCAGATCATCCACACAAACACAGGACTGCTGTGTGCACTCTATGTACAGTTAGTAGTGCTGCTGTTTGGACAGTCACACTAGTCTTTGAAGGCCACAGTGGGGGTCAGTGGCTCTGGGACACTCAGACTTCTGAATAAGCAGCAGCTTCTGAGTGAATGACACACTGCAACACCTGAACTGGACCGCCTCTCTCTTTACTCCTCCCTCCCCCTCAGGTCTCGCGGCGTCCGATTGCGTTCCCCAGAGCTCCTGCTTCGAGCTTTCCTGGCGCTCTCTTGAGCTTGGCGGTATTTCTCCAGCATGCTCTTGTGCTTCCTCTTCAGCTTGTCATTGCACCACATCCTCTCGCAGTACTCCTCCACATGTGGCATGTTTGAGGGCCCAATGAGCTGCATGATGTCCTTGAACCACGTACGCGACTGAGCCATCTGGCTGGCTGGGCCGCCCCTGCTGTACGTGCTGCAGGGCATCCAGGACCTGTAGCTTCCTGCAGACCTATCTTTGAGGCCATCGGAGAAGCCCGCTTTGTCACGGGCCATCAGCTCGTTTACCAGATCTCCCTGGAGGACTTCGAGTGTCAGGCGTGCCAGGATTTGCGTGAAGCCGTGCTCTCTGGTGCGGCAGATGTAAACACCCTCATCCTGCTTGAAGACATGACGGAAGAGCAGGCCTCGCTCTGTTGTCATCACACGCTCGTCCTGCTTCACCTGAGAGTGGCAGGGCGACAGTGGAACTTTAAACATTTGTTTCATGTTTCAACCAAACCCCCACCCTGTTCCTGCATTCGAGACAAACCCAAAGCTGACAAATGTTGCAGTTCCTCAAAGGACCACTAGAGGCAGCTTTTAAATAAAATCCCTTGGTAGAAAGAATGATCCAACTTTATTTTGATAAAAATGTATATTCAGCCTGGTATCGATTTATTTCAATATTTATTACTTTAGTTGCCATTCATAATTGTGGGAGGTCTTTTTATAATCAGCTGTTTTGAATTCTTTACATTAGTGCATTATAAAAGCTGTAATTATATATTTTTTATTCTGTCATCATGCTGTTTCTGCCGTTTGTAGTTCATTTCAGTTCCACCACAGCCATTAATAATAACAAATAAACTTTCACCTTTCTTAATTACAGGTATTTAAACAGTATTTCCAAATACCTTTAAACTTTTTGACAAGCCAGGAACGAACAAAAAATGACAATAAAGATGAGAAAGTGATAAATTACAGAGCCCCTAAAGGGACATCAAAGAAAAAACAAATATTAATGGTTTCTTGTACGCAAACTAAACTTCTAAACTTTTACATAAGCATGTACAATTTTTGCGTGTGCACAAAAAAACTAAGTGGTGCATATAGGAGATCTTTTCTATGGAGCCCTTGACATGACATCAAAACAATAATTCAATTTTTCCTTTGGGGGCACTAATTAGTATTGCATTAGTATTCTGTGCATGCAAGTTAGTATCTTGTACACACACATTAGTATTTCTATTATATTTTGTGTGCACAAGTTAGCAATTTTTGCACACAAATCAGTATTTTGTGCACACAAATTAGTATTTTATTAGTATTCTGTGTATGCAAGTTAGTATCTTGTGCACATAAATGAGTTTAATATTAGCATTTTTTTGCACACAGGTTAGTATTTGTGCACACAAACGATCATTGTATGCAAACAAATGAGCATTTTTGTTTGCATTTTGTGCACGCAAGTTAGTATTTTGTGCACACAAATTATTAATTTATTAGTATTTTGTGCACGCAGATCATCATTTTATTTGTATTTTGTGCACGCTAGAATTTTGTGAATACAAATTAGTATTTGGTGCACACAAGTTAATATTCTGTTGTGCACACCGGTTAGTATCTTGTACGCTCGAAAAACCAATACTTTTCTTTACTCTATTGCAGGGATATTCAAATCCAGGCCTCGAGGGCCGGTGTCCTACATGTTTTCCAACCAACCTTCCATTGAAGCTCCTTATTGGCTAAACATACCTGATCCTGGAAATTAGCAGCAGATAAGGCAGGATTTCTGGAAAACCTACAGCAGAGAGGCCCAAATCCAGGCCTCGAGGGCCAGCTTCCTGTAGGATTTGAATACCCCTGCACTAGTGTCTCTTTAGGGGCATAGAAGTAAATCTTTTCATCATGATAAGAACACTGAGAACAGTGACTTTCTTTTGTTGTTCTAAACTCAAGTCTTTTTTTTGTTTTTATGTTAATCTCTCCCAAAAACTTAGGAATACCACCGCTGGTACTTTCCTCTTCTTAACTATCACACTTCAGCCCATTCTTTTGATATTCTATCCTTCAGCATTACTAACTGTGTCTTGGTGCCAACACAAACATGGCGGTCTTGTCCGCTAGTGGTAGCCAACAGTTTATTTGGAGGGGAACGGAGACGAGCGGTAATGCCTCCATCTTTGCACAGCTGACTGAGGAACTGACTTGAGCTCAGAGACGCCTAACCTTAAGCAGATGACAGAGTGAGGACACGCACAGAAACATCATTTTCTAAATGCTGCTCTAAGTGACTTTGCAGCCGTTTGTTTAGGTCACAGCCAGATGAGTGACATTCGATCTGTCGGCGGCATGCGGTTGAGGTCTGGGAAGAATTCAGCGTTTATTCAAGAGACGGAGCATTTGTGCGTTTAGCTTTAAAACATAATTTCAACCACATATCAGACGGCTGTCAAACGTGTCGGCCACATGGATCTTTCAGACACAGATCTGTCTTTTACTGGCTGTTGCTCTGGCAGCTGTTAGCCAGAAGTTTCGGTTCAGCTGACGCTGTTCCTCAAATCTTTTTCTTTCCTCTGATCACTCATTACTTTGATCTTTTTGTGTTGGTGATGAACTCATCAACGTACTTCTTCTTTGTGGTCATCACGCTGGATCAGCCAGGTGACAGTCGCCTGTGGAGAGCGAGGAACGCATTCAAGGAAGGTGCTGTTGTTCTCAGTCCCGTACACCACCCTGTCCTCTGTAACGTCCAGGCCTTTCATTAAAAGAGGAAGAAAAGAAGAAACGTCAAAGAAATTCAATAAAAAATCTCTTCAAACAGCTACAAGCTCATTATTTAAGTCATTATTCAGTCCATAACTCATTTTGTCAAAGGTTTGCAGAATAAGTACAATTATTAATATGCATATAATGCTATTCATTACATTTGCATTACCACAATAGCCTGAGGGAGTTTTGTTCAGCACATTTTCAAATTTGTCTTTGAGCTCTCAATCCCCAATGCTTTTGATTTCACCTTCCATCCGTCCTTTGCTTTAAGATCGCTGAAAGATTTATGCCCCAGCAGTAAATTCAGAGAAGCCACAGTGTGGCTTACAAGAACAACAATCTCTCAAAGTAGTTCAGCTCTCCTGAGGCTTTGATAGTGACGGGAAAGATGCAAACCTGCCTTGTCCAGCAGTTTCAGAAAATCTGGTGAAATATTCCTGTTTTTCGTGAAGACATTTGATCAAACAGAAATATTCCTGTAATCCTGTTCAGGAACTCATATTATTGATAGTAGTAGTAAGAATGTTCTCTTTTTACTTTTTATAACTTATTATTTCTATTTCTATAAGTTTAGTTGTATAGTGTGCACTAGTTTTTTACTTTTTAGTGGTATTTAAATAAACGTACACTTTTCCCCTCTAATCTTTCTCTTTCATGTCCAGATGAGCAAACACATTCAAGCATTCCTCCTTTTACCAGTTTTTCCCTAACGTCTTCCTCTCGACCCAGAAACTCTATTTTTATTTAGGATTCTTTAATTTTTCTTTATGATGTTTGCAGTTTGTGGAACTTCAAATGAATATTTCAGTTTTCTGTGTATTTGGGATGTGATTTCGTTAAACTCCACATGACCTGCATGACTTTGACTCCAACAGAACACGCAGAGAGCAGGACGGATTCAGAAAAACATGGATTTCTGGATGCAATCAAGGTTTGAATGTTTTCCTTTGATGTGAAGGATAATCATTCAGCCATTAGTTTCTTTTAGCTCCAAAATGTAATATGTTCTGATATATAACCCATGTGAACACGATAATCAGAAAAAGGAATTGTTTAGTATAGGGTTAATTGTCTGAATATTGCAGTGCATGTAAACAGAGTTAATGCAGTGTAAACTGATCACAAATTCTTGTTCTTTGGCCACTTTGTGTCGTGTGTGTATACAGTGTAATGCTGCATTAGCAGGCTGTTTGCTCCATCACCCTCAACATTTGGCTCAAATCAACAAACTGACTTTTGCTTCGAGTCACAAGAGGTTTAAAGTACAACTTTCGCACAAAAAAAAAATCATAAATTATTTGGCAAATTGATTCATATTTTTTAAAGTAGGATATATAGTTGATGTTTACATATTTCCTGTTAAATCTAATTAAAATTTCCACCCTTTTTTTTATCTTTAAATTCTAATTTAATTTGTCACATACTTACATAGAACAAAATGTAGTGAAATGTATGCTAATGTAGGCAAATGACAAAGTAACAGAATACTTGAATGCAACGCAACTTTATTAATATTAATTGTAATAACACCAGTGGAAAATCAAACTCCGGTAGCATCCTCTGACAATTAATGTTAGGAACATTATGCAAACAGGTTTGGTGTGTGGGATCAAATGTTGCGATAAATCTATATTTTAAGTAGGATTCCTGGTAACCTATTCTTTATTTTATTTTTTTAATGTTGTTTCCATCTGTTTTAATGTTCCTGCACTGATCCCTTTTTCAAGCGTTCCAAACAACTATTTTCAAGCTGCACGCCAACCTTTAATGATCAAGTGATCAAAATGTAACTGAGATAAAACCAAAATATTTTTTCAGAATACGGTTATTTTTCAAGAGTTGAGACTCAAAGGAAAAAAAATAGGTATAATTATTTCCTCCGTGGCCCGTAAACAAATGATCCACGGACCGGTACTGGCCTGGTTTGGGACCACTGGTGTAAAGTGTCCAGGTGCTGCAAAGTTCCATATTTATGTAAAATATTTTGGTCATTTATTTATATATATATATATATATATATATATATATATATATATTTATATATCTGTAAAAATGCAAAAATCTGTAATAATAATAAAAAAGGACAAATAATGGCATGATTCTGTCCAGAAAAACAACTTATGCCCTTCAGCACTACTTTAAAGCTCCAATTATTTTTGATTTATTTTCAAAGCTTTCCCAATGGTCTCTTAATTATGATTATCCCACTTTAAGGTAAAATAAAAAAAAAAAAACTGTGTCATTTTCTAGGACATAGTTGCTGCAGAAACTTGCCTCTGAGTTCGGAGTAAGCCTCTGCTTATTTCCCATCATCCCTTTGTATACACACAGTCCTGCTAGCATACAGCCCCTAATAACCACTGACTAACATTGGTGGTACAAAAAAAATACAGAGCAAAATCAGAGCAACCCAGCCGTAAAGTTTAGAGCTAGATGTCAGCTCAGACAAGGAAAACAAAGACGTTAATGAATCTATTTGTCTCCAAGTAGATACATCATAATGTTTGAATAAAGAAATACTCAAAAATGCCATTTTAAAGTGCATATTACTTTATATATGTCCTCTACATTGAGAAACATACCTCAAGAACCTGTTAAAAACACAGTTTTCATTGGAGTGGGTCTTCAAACAAACAAACGCTTGATTCCTTCCTCAGTTTTTGGGATTCTGCCATCTAACTCCAGAAAGACACTAAACTCACCGCTCAGATTCTGATCCACGCACTGCAGCACAGGGTTCCCGTGCCTGATGTCTTGTCTGCGGTATCGACGCTTGTTGCTGGGAACGAATCGTGAGCAGGATGAGCCATCCCACGCGCAGTAAGGGTCTCTGGCGAGGCAGCACTCGGCGCACGCTTTCCCGTAGGTCTCGCAGCAGTGCAGCTTCACCTGCGCCACACCTGATGGAGAGCCCACATACAAGGCTTGCTGTTTGAAATGCAGAGGGAGGAAAAAGGGATGAGGTGCATTAAGGCATTTAAACAGGTAGAAGGCATTGAAGTAACTTATTAAAGTGGATTTTCTTACCCTTTTCACGGATATATCCATGGATGTTATAGGAGTTGGAAACTGGAAGGGAAAAAATAATTTTGTAAAGTTAGGAAATATAACTTTGTTAAAGATGCTTAAAAATAGATTAATGTTAATTAGATTCTGTTGTTTTTTTAACACTAACTTTAAAGACTTGCAGTTCTTCAAGTGTGATCTCCTCCGTTTCCAGACTGTTCACGTTCAAGGCGATCACCTTCAACACTGTGCCGACATCTGAAAGACACACCAACTCACATGTCCATCCGGAACATTTATGCTCAACATTTTGCTTAAAAATAATCAAACCCTGTGAAGTTTAAAACAATGAAAAGAGATATCTTGACTTTTTCAAAATGCATCGATAACGTGCACCTACCTGTCCCGATGAACATGACATCATACTGCCCATCCTCTGCCTCGACCCTGTCTACCACGATTTGTTTCAGCTTGTAAGGAATGTTGGTCTTCACAAGCACGGGCTGGCGCTGGGCCGGCTGCACCGAGCGCCACATCAGCGGGTGGCTGCGAGCAAACTGCAGCACCGAGTCGGGGAAGTCCTTGGTGCTGCCGAACTCTCTTCCAGGCTGGTTGGTGATTTTACTGGGACACTGAGAACACCAGTGATGTGTGCATGAGACAAAGGGAACAAAAATGAAGGTGAGACGCACCAAACCAACTCAAACAAAATCCACTGGATTTTACATTTTGTTTATCCAGTCATCTTAATTATTGCAAATAAAGTAATTCAGATAATATATTTAAATATGAAAGAAAATTGATTTTTTTTCTAAGAGAAATTGTTAATTACACCCATTTTAAACCCTATTTTGCCAGTCATCTGAATCACTGAAACCATACAAGATACTTTGATCATTTTCCAACTCGAATAAGACGCATGCTTTCCAAATGAAAACTGTGACTAAGTGAGTCCTCATTAGGAGTTTTATAGAGCCAGAAAACTTTGGACGAAAGTTCAAAATCATTTATTTAAATGGAAAAATGTCCAAAGAACATGAGTTTAAAAGCACAGCAATAACAGAAAAAACTCTTTCCTCTGCCATGTTGAGAAAGAGAAACTGATGTGTCAATACTTGGCAGAAAAACTGTCTCACCAAAGAATTTCACTTTACTTGAAACATGCGATTTGACTCAAAGGCTGCTAAAGTCTGAACAAGCAAGCATAATTATGATACTATAAAAGCAGCTGATCAAAGATGTGCAAACTCAAAGATTTTGTCCAGATTTAATCCGAACAACCCATCAGATTACATCAACACTTAAAAGGACAAAACGTATAAAACTGTGTAGTAAAATCAACTCTCCTGATCAATATTTGGACTAAACAAATCTGTGACTCAGAAGAGAACAATTCCCTTGAAATGTAACCTTGCAAAAATAATTTATTTATCTGTATCAGTAAGGAATAAGAAACAAATAAGAGGAATGATGAACATGGAATTCCAGGTAAAGCTTAAAGAGAAATGCTCCAATGTCAGCTCAGGAGGACGGCTTTATCAGAGGATCACAAATCTGAATAAACCACAATCTTTGCTACAAGCAGATGAGAGCAAAGTGGGTTTTCTCTGATTCTAAATGCATTGTTTAACAGAAACCCAACCCCTTAGTCAAGTCGGTGGAGGAATGATAATTAGGGTTTGTTTTTCAGCCACAGGAGATGGGCCTCCTCCTCTCACTCATGAACTTTACTGTAGGTCACCTGTCTGACTGCTGAAGCTAGGCTGAAACGAGCTCATCAAGCCAAACACGTGAGACGGTTATGCTACTGTGTCCAAAACTTTACTGGACTGAAGTAATGCTGCAAAGAAGAAAATGCAGAAGTTCTTCTACAGGGATGTGAACAAGGAAATAATGATGAAATGCTGATAAAAGCTGAACTGAAGGTTTTTCTATGTGCTCTACTTTGTTTAAGCAATCACATTTTTGTGTTTTAAAGCATAAATATATAAATATATCAATGAGAATCCTCTGCACAAAAACACAAATGTCTATCCTGCTCCTGCAGTCCAATGAGAGAGAAACACCTGGTGGTTAGAACAATAATTCACAGAAACACAAAGCTCCACTTCTCAAAGTTACATCAACCTCATATTTTTTGCACAAGGTTTATTAAATTCAGTCTAAAAGTGTAAACAGACTTTTGTTTTATGGTAAGAAACATCTAAACTGTGAACCTGAGCACATTTTTCCTGCTATGACTAAAATGTTTTCAAATTAAATCTCATACTGAATCAGTCATTTAACAGAAAATTTATATAATTGCATACAAATCATTTTTGAAATATGTTAGTTTTTCAAAGAAAGTCACTATCTTGAATCAACTAAGCAACAATATATTAAGAGTAAGACTCATAAGCAATAAAACTCAAGATGTTTCACAATCTCTGCAAGTGAAACGATTGCACAAAAAATCAGAATCTTTCACTGATCTGGATTTTACTGAGGATGGAAGCTCGCTTACTGGTGATTGCACATTTACAGACCCTTTCCAAAAAAATTAGAATGTCAGATATTGTGGCGCAGTGGTTGGCGTCCCTGAATCAAACCCTGACTGGGACATTTCTGTATGGAGTTTCCTTCCACTGTCCTACAACATGCTTCGTAAGTGAATTGGTGACTCTAAATTGTCCCTGAGTGTGAGTGTGTATGGGTGTGCGATTGTGTAACAGAATGGCGACCTGTCCTGGGTGTATCCTGCCTTCTCCTAACAGTAGCTAGTATAGGCTCCAGCACCCCTTCAAGGGATAAAATAGGTTGAAATGAATGAAATGATCATTTTTAAAATTCTGTTTTCAAAAGTTACCAAAAGTACCCCAATTTATGTAAAAATAAACAAATAAATACTCAATCAATTAAAATTGGGCTCTGAATCTATATTCAAATAAAGTGTATATTTTAATGGAATTTTGAAAATGAATACACTTTTCCAGGATATTCCAATATTTTGTTAAGTGTCTGTACATCATTTAACCTTGCAAAATGTTGTTAAAGATCTTAAAACTATCCTAAACTCTAAAAGTAAACTGTTCTCTCACAGGAAAAAAAAAAAAAAACACGAGAACAAGTGGGTTTTTTCGGAATCTCTGAACAATCTCTAAGGTATTATTTTTTAAGTAGAAGTTTTAGTAATAATTTATTTCTGTGTAATAACATTGTAGGTCTGTGACAAATTAGAAGTTGACAGAATTATCGTCCAGCCTCTTTCCAAAGCAGGAAATACATTGATTATGAAAGTCTAAACATGTGACCGCATTGAAATTACTTTAAAAGTTATGCTCAACAGTAAGTGATCAAGTCAGAACAGCTTTCTGATGGATCACTGAGCTGCAGGATTCAGCAGGACTTGAAAATGGACATATAAAAAACAAAAAAAGTAAATTATTATCTTGTTTAAAAATGAAAACTGGACATAGTTACTTGCTGGAATCAGAATGGGATTTTTTCAGCATAAAAAAAATCACTTGATATTTAACTAACCCTCAAATATTAAGACTTAAGTTTATTTGTATTAATCTATTGCAGAGATAGAAATGAGTAATCTTATCCCACCATCATTACCATTTCTCTCCTACTCCCTAACTCCTCACCACCTTCTTTCTTTCAGGCCGAAACATTCCTGTTAATCAGAGCTGAAGCAGAAAAACCACAGATTACTCCTCTGCCTCTGTGTGCTCGACTTCATTTAGTTACGGGGTTGCAGGCGGCATCGTGCGTGCCGTGCATCCATATGTTTGTGTTCATGAAGAGGTAGAGTTACAGTGATGTGGCTGACAGAACACGGGAGTCAGGATGTAAAGCAGAAGGTCGTCGCAGCTCCGCTTTCATATGTTCACTCTATGGAAACTTTCTACACTTTGATGCTTTGGTTGGCTCCTTTCCGAGATTATTTCTCCTTCTTTGTTTCAGCATTCAGTTTGGAGATAATCATGAGGGTTTTTTTAACCGTGGGCTACGTACACAGAACTGCAATAGATAAACATTTTCCCAGAGAGTGTGTTGTCTTATATAACTACAGATTTATCAACGTCACAGCTCATATAAATGCTGTGAGAAAATGA